>NC_091666.1:6366136-6669166 GCF_042453785.1 Malus domestica
TGTTGGTGCTGAGAAAACTTTGGAAAAAAGGCTCCGCTGCTTTTGCACCTGCAAGGATTGCAGTTTTTTACTTTTTACTTTAAATCAACAATAACAATAAATTTTTATCCCACTAAACGAGATTTGTTATATAAATCTTATAACGTTATTGCGTTCGATTTTATGCTTTATCCCACTTTTTACTTTAAACCAATTAACAAAAGAACTATGAGAGAAATAAATGAATTAATTAAGACAGCAAAGTAAAATTTCAGTTACCTTTAGGCTTCTCACGGCAGCTTTTATTTTACTGGTGGTGGTTTTACTGTTACCCCAAGGCATCTTTCTTGTCTTCCTCCCTTTCCTAGCTTGGAAAATTCCAAAAACGTTCGGTAATTTCCAGTTGCCAAAGCAGGTTGGAGCTTTTGAACTATTCTTCGGCTTTCTGCGCACACCCACTACCTAACAACTACAACCTTATTAGCCAATCTAATATTACATTTTTAATTGCTTACCATGGCCTCTTCCAATTGACAAGTGACACCAAGTTTCTACAAATGGATTTTTATTTTCCAAAACTCATGGAGGAGGAAAAGGAGAGAGAGTGGCAGAAAGAAATATGGAAATAATTTCCACAATTCGTTTTCTATGTTTGTACACTTTCAATAATTTTCATCACTCGATTCTCCTTTGATTTATTCAATTTAAAGGTTAAAAATAGGGGTGTAGGGGAAAGAAAATGGGAGCGTGAACCAAGCAAGAATATATGATAAGCGTTGATGTTTGACTCGTCGGACGATGAAGAGTGTCCGGCAATACAACGGCTCAAAGTCCAAGGGTGATATTATGATATTAATTTGTTGTCCTAATGCTAAATTCCTTCCTAAAACTTTGTATTAGTTAACACAGTTGACAGTTGTATTAACACACTAGCACTCATACACAAGGAATTTAAGGTACCTGGTGGGTATGAGGCTGTTGACTGCTGGTTATGTTTTGCATTGACGAGGGTGTGGATGGCGGTGCTGATCGAGCAGATTGACGAAGGTATTGGGAGTACTGAAGAAGCTCTGCTCTCCTGCTAATTATGTACCCTTTTCCACCGACACCCTGCCTGTAATGAATTATCTCTCGTTTGACGGCGTGATGAATATGATGGTGGTTGTTGTGGTGCTGCCTCTTCGGCTTCTCTACGTACACGCTCACCAGCACCTCTTTCTCTTTGCACCATGTTCCCTGAAAAAAATCAACTGATCAGTAAACTAGACTACCATACCATACCAAGCACATACTAATCTGTACCAAGCATATATTGTTTGTTACCATTTTGGCTGGCGTTTGTGAGAGAGAGAGAGAGTGTGTGTGTGTGTGTCTGTGTCTGTGTGAGGGAGAGAGGTTCATTGTTTGGTGGTAAGAGGGATTTATAAACGTTGTGTAAGTTGGAGATGTTGGCAAAGAAGATGTGAGGCCAAACAGTGAAGGCCAAAAGTGAATTCTCACATCACTTCTTTGGTTGGAACGAAGTCTGTTAATTGTATATGTTAGAACCCGGTCTTAGATGCATTTTATAGAAATTAATTAATCCAAACGTCGACAATATCAGTGAAACTTAATGTTGTCTTGTCTTGTGTGATGGCATCTTTTACATTCCTTTATTGCCGTCCAAATTTACCCGAATTTTTTTATATTATCTACCTAAACTCACATTACACAGAGTTAAAAGCACGATAAATGTAAGGATCAGTCGCACACGAAGAATGTAAGGGCACAGAACTGACTAAGGGAAAGACCAAAACCTTGCAAAAGCAAGGGAAAAACAACCCTAGCACAAAAATGCTCTTCAAATTAGATGTGCGGATTTTTAAAGAGAGAAATAGGAGATCTTAACAGGATGTTTATATCAAGTTTTTTATACTTTAAATTGAGGAAGGACTATTCGAATCACCGGATCGAAATTCTCTCCTACGCATGCATGTTGTGCTTAGAGGCTGTGTATGACCCCGAAGACGACATGGACGACTCTCTGGCCTTCCTAAATATGTAAATCTCTATAGGAGGGGGATAGACAATTACACATCACTAGGAAAATCACTTTGTAAATTAACAACCCTTGACCCCTTGCCTCTAAAGACATTTTCACGATGAGTAATGCTACTTACCATCTAGTTATACTATAATTTGTACTATTAATAGAGATAGGGTCCGCCAACCCGTGTGAATCTCATCTCTATTAAGAGATAATACAAATGATGATACATCTAGATGGTAAGAGTAATATTTTTGTTTCATGACACACTCTTATGCAAACCTTTCGTCATGTCAAGCTAAGATTGGCAAATGAGAATTAATGACTTATTAATGTAAGTAGACAAGTATCTTTTCTTTTAAGTTAAGTAGAGCATCAAGCAAAATGTCTTGAAATGAGCATTTATATTGATTTTGGAAAGCTTTCTAATGGTGGAATTAAATTATCCATCTTCTCCAAAAGATGAAATAAAAATGTATATTTACACTTTTTTTTACATCTTTAGGAGGCGGGCTCCGTTAGTTAAAAATAAAAAAATAAAAAAAATTAATAAAATGGGTTAAAAACTTTGAGTTTTAACGATAAGAACAAAATAAAGGGTAAAGTGAATAGTATCAGGATTTATTTTTTAGTATAAAAATGTGGTTTTTCGTTAAAGTGAATAATACAGGAAATTTTTTGTTAAAGTTCCCAAAAATAAATGAGATTCTAAATTTTCATCTCTCTAGCTCATATTTATATATTCCGGAGATGTAAATATGAGTTTTACATATTAAATTTGTAACTCTTCATTTGAGATGCTCAATAAGCCTATAGTTTGTCTCCTATCTACCTCAATTAAAAAAAACCACCTCATCTTTTCTTGATCTTGAGTAATTAAAGTTAAAGGTTACTCACTGCCCATTGTTGACTCCCATTTATTTCTCTACTGATCTAGTTCATTTTTAATTAAGCTCCATAATTATTGAGTTCCACTTTTTCAGGTTTCATTTTTATCTTGGTCATTTAATATATAATTATAATTTTCTCCCTTTCTCTCACTCAATAGTAGCACATAAGAAGTACTATGTATTACAAGTATTTTAATTGTTACATTTTATTTAAAAATATTAAAAATATCGAGTCCTTCGGAGCACTCTAGAAAATCTCCCAAGACATATCCTCGCTACAATCCTAGTCAAGTTGGAACAAACCTTGCTATCACTGACACGATCCTATCTCATGCACTTTAGTGTCAAGGTCTTATAAGCCAAAAATAAAAAGAAATTTAGGGCCGGTTTGGTATCCTATTTGAAATTTTTTATCATTTCTCAAAACATTTCTTAAGTGACACACCCCGATCCTAGAATCAAGGTGTGATGGCCGTCACGTCTTGATTCTA
Source organism: Malus domestica (assembly GCF_042453785.1). Taxonomy (NCBI): domain Eukaryota; kingdom Viridiplantae; phylum Streptophyta; class Magnoliopsida; order Rosales; family Rosaceae; genus Malus; species Malus domestica. The sequence continues at coordinate 6,369,523 of NC_091666.1, forward strand.
GTATCGGGGTGTGTCATTAAGAACATTTCTTGAAAATAAGTTTCTTTAAGACTCAAAAACTTGATTGGTTTGCTATTTAAATTTTTTAAATCTTACGACTTAAACAAGACAAAGAGATCTAAAAAGAGGTGATCACAAGAAAGGGAGAAAAAGGAGAGAGAATGAAAGAAAGTAAGAGATGATTGAAGGAAAGGGAAAGAAGAGAGATGATCGGACGAGATAGAGAGGAAGTGAATGAAAATAATGGATTGGAGGATAGACGAAAAATGTGAAGAAAAAAAAAACAGGAAAGAGAAAGAAGAAAAGAGAGAGAGAGAGAGATTTGGAGTAAAAGGGGAGGAGGGAGGGGAAAAAATGAGTGAGTTTAAGTTTAAAACTCTAAAAACTCAATTTTTATATTTTTAGAGAATAGACTATATTTTTGAATTAGTCTTAAGTTCAGTTTTTGCAAATAGTCCTACCAAACAAGTTTTTAAGGCTTAAAATTTGAAAATTATTTTTGAGTTTAAAAGGTTGGATTCAAGTAGAGTACCAAATATGGCTTTATTATTTATATAATAATTTCCATAAGTTGACAGACTTTTCAGCTACATTTCTTTTCCAATAGATTTTTATTAGGAAAACTAATGAAAATGGCTTGAAAACTTTGAGTTTTAATGATAAGGACAAAATAAAAGGTAAAGTAAATAGTACCAGGATTGACTTTTTAATGTAAAAATGTGGTTTTTCGTTAAAGTGAACAGTACCGGGTGCTTTTCGTTAAAGTTCCAATTTTTATTTGGGATATGTACAACAGTACAAGTCGCATTTGCTTGACTGAAATTGACCGACCCAACTGATCATCTTTGTCCTGTTGTCCTCGCCCCTTCCTGGCTTGTTTCAAGGTTCTGGGGTTTTGCTGTTTCATTGATTTCAACAGAGGCAGAGGCAGCCATGAATGCTCTTGCAGCCACCAACCGTAACTTTCGACATGCAGCTCGCATTCTTGGGCTGGATTACAAGCTTGAGAAAAGCCCTTTGGTCCCCTTCAAAGAAATCAAACTAAAGAACTTCCATTTGCTTGCTTGCTTGCTTTGCTCATTCCATAAATTCTTCTGCTTTTGATTTTTTTTGGATTTTATGGTGTTTGATTTTGAAGGTTGAGTGTACTATTCCAAAAGATAACGACACTCTTGTTTCCTATGTGGGATTCAGAATCCAGCATGACAATGCTCGTGGCCCGATGAAAGGTGGAATCCGTTACCATCCTGAGCATAGGGAGAGTTTGGTTCTTCAAGCTTAAAAATATTAATTTTTGGGTTAGTTTATGTTTTTAATTGTCATATTCTACTTAATAAATGAATTTTTTTATTAGTAAGGCTGTTTTTAAGAATAATAAGAGCTAATAGATGTTAAATAAACTCATCGCTTTAACCAAAATTATATTTAATAGTAATAAAATTAAAACTTCCATACCACAAATGGTTTCTTATTTTATTCACTTGAAAGTCTTGAAGGCTAGAAACCTAGAAAACATAGCATAAAATTCTTGCTTTAAATACTACATTCAAGTTTTTACTATTATAAAACTTTATGTAGGCAACATAAGATTAAAAATTTGATTTCGTAGTAATAATTTTAGCTTAGCCCACCCACCGAATAATTTCTGGCTACGCCATTGATCTTGAGGTTTATATTTCCTTCTTCTTTTTTATGTCAATATATATTGATATTTTCCATGTGTATCCCTCCAAGTTTGTTGAGGGGTTTTAGGTTCTGTCTTAATCGAAAGGTTTAGAGTTTTCGCTGTTGAACTTCAGTTTAGAATACTTGTTGTTTGCACCTAAAATGTGCCCATTCCGGCTAAATATGACATTTGGAGGATGATTGTGCAAAAAGACTAACTTGAAAAGATATTTGACTGCAAGTGGAGTAGTTTGATATTATAATATTAATTTTCCTTTTTGCTTGGATGGTGGTGGTTTGTCAAGAGCTTTGTTTAATTAAAAGAATCACATGCTTTCTCATTGCGAATGGATTGGAAGGCAACATACGGACATGGAAGTACTTGCTTCTTTTAATTATTAGTTTATTGCAAGTGGTGGAGACATGTGGTGGAAGCACAAGTTGCTCTTTTTAATATCATTTCACATGTAAGCTAGCAGTAAGTTTCTTTCGGGCAAGTTCATTGTTCTCAGCAAAGGATTCTCTCAGATCTCGATATAAAGAAGCAAAGGCAAAAGGATTATGGATACTCAAACATCCAATCAAATCAGCTTACTCAAATCAGCTCATCAATCTCCTTGTAGACATTTAGCTTTAGCCAAATATCATTTACTTTCCTTGTTTATTAGCTCTGCTGCTCACTAGTAGTATCAATCTCATTTGTAGTTTTATTTACAACCCTTAAAGTCATTCCCCAAATCACTAGAAATTGCCACAAGACTAGAGCAACTTGCCCGATCCCTCGGGAACAAGCTCAAACCTTGTATTTAGCATTCCTCTGTACTTAGAATGCTTTGTACTTTAAATAAAGACATTTATGTAGAACTCATTTCCAGTCATTTAGTTTACAAGTAATCTACACTACCAGTCATTTACTTTCCTCTGTTAGTTGCACTTCCAGCAACCCTGCTATTTACATGTTGTTACATTTCTCCATATAAGTAAAGTCCTTATTTTTAAGGAAAAGAAAGAATCTTGATTTGAGCCACTCCCACTCAATGACACAATTTCTTGGTTAGAAGTCGAACTCAGGCGCAACCTCAATCATTTGGATCCCGTCTACTAGCAGTCATTTACTTTCCTCTGTTAGTTGCACTTCCAGCAACCCTGTCATTTACATGTTGTTACATTTCTCCATATAAGTAAAGTCCTTATCTTTAAGGCAAAGAAAGAACCTTGATTTGAGCCACTCCCACTCAATGACACAATTTCTTGGTTAGAAGTTGAACTCAGGCGCAACCTCAATCATTTGGATCCCGTCTACTAGCAGCATCTAGTAGTGGCACGCTTGCACCCGCCAGTTCCCTATTCGAGTAAATTCCCAGCATGTCCGCGATGCCCATGGCGAATTTAGGGGGTAAACACTTGTATTGTATATGTGTATTCAAACTGTTTGAGTTTATGTCTGCGAGACTTAATCTGTTGATATTATGATTCCAATTTATGGTCTTTATTGCATATCGCATTTATTCATCTCGTTTTTTTTAATCTTTTGGTTATATTTATAATTAGCTTAACCTTGATGGCTACATGCTCTCAATCATTGGGGAAAATTTAATTTGGATTCTCAGTTCCACTGTCAATGTTTGCCTCACATTTCGTCTGCCAAACCCGTGTTTCTGTTAATTTTTTTTTTATGAGTGTATCCGTGTGCTTCAAGATGTTTGATATAATAAGGAGGGGTTTCTTAGAAATGAGGTTGCATTCTCTCTTCATTAACTAGAAAACCTGTGAAGGGGACATAGGCAATATTACTTCTGTGTTTGATTGGGTTTTGCCAAAATTGATGTTTTTCTATAGAGCGAAAAGTATTTTCTCCAAATTCCGGAAAATGCCTTTAAGCTGCTTGATGAATGACAATTGATGATTGATTGGTTATAAACGCCTTATGTAACCGCATTGATTGGATGTATAATGTAAGCCCAAACATCAATGATTATTTGCGGATGATTGTGAGATCATTGCAGACGTCTTTGGTTGTCGTCTTATTATATGAGATAAGTTTCTCCTGTTCTGTATTTTCCTTTTCAACAAACTTATTGTTGTATCGTGTACCTGTAGATTATCTGTTTCCCTTTTGAGTTGGGCCACACCATAAATATATAGAACCCTTTAGGACTATGCAACACTTGGAAGGGGAAACCTGAGTGAGATAGCGAGTGCTGGATATATTACCTAGCATGTGCCCATGGTGAATTCCAATTGTTATAGCAACTCATTTTGTTTGTAGTACTAGTAACTGGTATGTTCAATTATTGTCAGCGAATTCACAGAGTAATAGATGCAAAAAGACGTCCTTAACAAGTGCTACTTTTATCAGCGTTATTAAAATTCTACTTGGGCACCAAACAAAGAAGGTGCTGCTGTTAGCAGTAACTGCAATAAGAAATTGAAAATTAAGGTTAATAGTTTTCTATACATGGCTTCAAACCCACACATATAGGTCACCTGTTAGAATTCCTTTGTCCCACATCGGCCAGAAGGCTTAAGAACAAGCCATTTATATAGAATTACCCCACTCTAACTAACACCGAGGCCTTTTGTATTAAAACCCCACACCTGACGGATTGAGCAAATGGATGCTTCTGTGAAGTTAATTCTGTGTATACAGATTCTCATAATTTCTGCATTTAAGCTTTCTTAATATCCATCGGTACTGAAATATCAAATATTCAATGGTGCAAGGTTGATCCAGATGAAGCGAATGCTTTAGCTCAGCTGATGACATGGAAAACAGCCGTAGTGAACATTCCTTATGGTGGAGCTAAGGGTGGGATTGGCTGCAACCCAAGGGACCTGAGTATCAGTGAGTGAGAACGTTTAACACGTGTTTTCACTCAGAGGATCCATGATCTCATTGGAATTATGGGAAATAATTCCCAGGTATCCTGTTTCCAGTCAAACTAAATTGAGAGTACGGTCTTTGTTGGTCGAAAATGATAAATACATTGTTATCTTTGGTATAAAGTTTATAAACTAAACTTGCTTAACTCTTCAAATTGTGCAGACAATGGCTTGGATTCTTGATGAGCACTCAAAGTTTCGTGGGCATTCACCTGCAGTTGTGACAGGAAAACCTATTGTAAGTACCGCACACCCACAGACGGTTTATGATTATGTCCACTAAATGGAATCAAATGAAGTCCATTTCTGGTATGAAGTTTGTTATACAGGTATGTCCTAAATCATAATAAAAATTTATTTTTCCAAGGCCATATGTGTTGGAGTAAATATGTTTTTATTTAAATGTTTAAATGTTTAAATATATATATTTATGTTTTGCATAATTACCAATATTATTTACATAACAGTCAATTTATTTTGGCCTTATCAATTAGATAAGGAGTTATCTCCTCTTAAATATGAAACGTGTAATTCCTTTTCTATATAGAGAAGAAGATCAGGTCATTAAACATATTCAAACCGTTTTGTCTTTTCCTTTTTGAATTTGCTTTACGTTTTGATTAATATTTATGTTAATAACCTGTCTAGCAGTCCCTATACATAGAAAAGTATAATCATCTGATATACTTTATATATAATCAAACCCTTTTGCTTTTTCCGTGCGATTACTTTACGTCTTGTTTTTTTCCGTTTTGTCCTGCTTTCAAGCTCTCATTAATCTCTCAAACCCTCAACGTCTGTTTCTTCTATTGTATATATAGCAGTCCCTAGATTCAATGAAGGAAATTGGGAAAAAAATTAATACATATACTTTCTGATATTGAGTTTGGTTAGCAACATATTAAAAGGGTGCGAGTTCGAAGGTTCTTTCGGAGTGCAAGGAAGAATCTCATCAGAAGAAGAAGGTTCTGGGCTGTTTTATCCTGGGGACGACGTGATGTTTGTGAACTACTTGCACACTTTGGGTAGAGCCGCGAAACGTCTTAAAGATAGTGACTTAGTCTACGACTCATCCCAAGAATCATTCACCACTCAAGGCTTCTACATTTTTTCGGGTAACTTCGTTCCTTTCTATTTCAGTTTACAACAATATGTGTGATGACATGAATATATGTTCTTCTTCTAACTTTCTTGATACATTTTAGGGTTTCGGAAATGTGGGCTCATGGGCAGCCAAGTTTATCCATGATAGAGGGGGTCATGTCATTGCTGTTAGTGACCCAAATGACTTGCTTATTCATGAATGTGTTGTTCTCATTCCATGTGCCTTAGGAGGAGTCATCAACAAGTACGTACTCTGCTTCATTAACGTCATAAACAAGCTCAGTCAGAAGCGGAATATTGTGTCAAAATTGTTTTATATTTTTTCCCCTCACTGCTGTTTTCCTTTTATTTTCCTATTGTTTGATGATAGTTTATTAATTTTTTATATGTAAGGGAAAATGCAGCTGATGTGAAGGCAAAATTCATAATAGAAGCTGTAAATCATCCAACTGACCCCGAAGCAGATGAGGTAATAAGAATTTCTTAACTTAAATTAGTGTACTGGTTGCTGAAATCTCCTACTTTGGTACAAAATCCCTCTTCTGCAGATTTTGTTCGAGAATGGAGTTGTTATTCTCCCCGACATATATGCAAATGTTGCCGGTGTAACGGTGAGCTACTTCGAATGGGTTCAGGTAAAAGGAAGCTATTGCGGTGTGTTATATATGCCTATTATCTAAATCAGTAAGTCTTGAAATAGTCTTGTCTCTTGTTTGCAGAATATTCAAGGATTTATGTGGGAAGAAGACAAGGTTAACTGTGAGCTTAAAAAGTACATGCACAAGGTCTTCCTTGACATCAAGGCATTGTGTCACACTCATGAATGCAGCTTGCGAATGGGAGCTTTTACTCTCGGGGTGAACCGAGTAGTGCGTGCTACACTCTTGAAGGGTTGGGAAGCATGAATCAAGTCTTCGTTTGCCCATCAGATGCTTCTCTTAGTAGTCATTACAAAGCAATAAACGAAGTGAAACTTATCTTCTTTTATGTGAAGTGTGTCCATAAGTTTGGGAAGCCCTTAGCTTCGGCTTCGGCTACCGTGACTAGCTTTACTGAATGCAGGTTTAAGAATTCTAGTGCCTCATGAAGCAGTTTTTCCGTTGAACGCAAGGGTTAACCAGTCTCATGCTAGATATCGGTGCTGTATGCAGCAGAGGTGTATGATTAATTCATTTCAACAAAAAAGAAATGGATTACTCGTCAAGAATTAATCATCATTCACGAATATATCATCGTGCTAGTTTTTAGGTGAAACGGGAAAGCTGGCTCATGCCAAAATACGAGGGTTCAACCTCTATGCCGAAAACAAAAACACAAAACGAACTTGAATGGCGATTTGTTGGTGAATGATTCCGAAGGTTTAGTAGTTACATCTTTCCAGCTGACATCTAAAATCAAGTTTCTTTTGTTTTCTTCACTAGTACGACCACCTGGTATATGCTTGCTGCTGCTTGGAGACGCCTTTTCCCTTCCTCCAAGGACAATTTGAAGCAGCCATCAATCCCAGCACATTTATCCTTTTCGACGAAAGTTCTGAACTTTCGAAATTTTCATGTAGTTGTTTATGATAATAAGATTTATCAATGTATTCCTCTCGTGTTTGCTTCAAATTATTTTCTTGCTGATTGGAGACCCTTTTTCCCCTCCATGGACAATTTGGACCACTCATCAATCCCTGCTTATTCGTAGGCCTTCAATTTGGACTAGAATTCTCTCCCCTCTTCTTTTCATTCCCTTCCATCCTCTCCTCTCACATTCTGTGTTTTGTTTTTTTCTTTCTATAAAAAATTAATATAAAATGTTAACGTGGTTTAAGTGTGACCATTCAAATATGAGGGGAGATAAGCCCTCGTAAATAACTTTGTATGTTGTAGGCATAATTTACTGAATGATTACAGATGCCTTAGAGAAAGGGGTGCGGCAATAGGTAGAGAGAATGAGAGAGATGTGTAATTGTGGAGTGTGTTCTATTCCACCTCATTGTGCCTTTATTTATAATAGTAGGATAGGTAAAAACCTTTCCCTTTAGGATTACAACATTTAATAGGTAATCAACTCCTAATAGGAATATAAGAGATATTCCAAGATATACTAGGATTTATACAATCACATTCCTAATTTAATAGGATTGCAACACTCCCCCTTGAGTGTGTAAATACTCAAGTAAATGGCGCATTAGGTCTCCAGTGAAGAAGCAAGTATAGTTGATAAAGTTGTTGGCATAATGAGCAAATGCAAGTCTCAGATCAACGGAAGAATGCATAAAAAGTAAAACTCACAAAACCTCGCATCAGGTCTTCAGTGAAGAAGCAAGTATAGTTGATAAAGTCATTGGCATAATGAGCAAATGCAAGTCTCAGATCAACGGAAGAATGCATAAAAGGTAAAACTCACAAAACCTCGCTATGGTAAAACCCAAGGTGGGAGAAAAACTCATAGTCTAAGGAGAAAAGTGAGAAGTTGCATTAAGTCAAAACTATACGTCTTTTGGACGCAAGTAGAATAGCTCACAAGGGTATAATCAACCCAGGATGAGTGCCTTGTTAAAACCTAGTTAGGTAGCAAAAACCCAGTGGGAAAAATGCTCCTAATCGTAGGGAAAAAGAGTACATAAAATCAAGTGAGTATACTTCTGGATACTCCCCCTGAGTTTGACATAACTTCTAAATGAGAACTACAAGCATTTGCATATGAATAGTTAGGCATACCACTTCCTTGAACAAGCTTCTAGAAGGTTCACTTCGGCAGTGACGTCGTGTAGAGGTCGGCAAGGTTGTCTAGGATTGGCTTGCATGACTTCAATCTCCTGATGCTTTGCTGATGTAGATGTGGACGCAATATGTTTTGGTGTTGACTTCATTAATGTATCATGGCTTGGTTGGGTGGATACATGCAGCATAATCTTCATGGATCGTCATTGGGACTCAATGATGGATGAAAACACAACAAGTACTTCGAATATGCTCAACAAGAACTCCTAACCATGTCTCACTTGTGGCATAGTGAAGTAAGGTGAGTCTTGGAATGATTCGAAGATTTTTCAACTAAGGTCATATCATGGACCTCCAAGATATTGCGATATCCCTAACAGTAAAGACATAACCATTTTGGGATTTTGCCTTGTGTGGGTTTGATAAGTAACCTGCGTCAACATAACAACAAGGCAAGCATCATTCCGAGGATCAGGGGCTTGGATCCACTCGAGATGCGTTGGGATTTGTCCATGTAGTACCTTCAGGGTAGTCTTTAGTACTAATTCAGTGGATGCGTGTAGGCGCGGTGCTGCATCTTTACCATGATCAACAGCGAAGGAGATGTCCTATCTAAATACAATGAGCTAAGTACAACGAAGCGCAAAATTGAACTTAGACATGGAATTTCGGATTCCATAATCTCTTCAAGGGTCTCATTTGACTATAACGTATGGACGATCAAAGGTATACTCAAAGGTAACACATTCGGGGTGTAGTTCGACTGGTAGACCAAAATACCGTCAGAACAATGCTTCAACTTCAAGTCAAGGCATAAACGAGTTTTCCCAAGATCTTTCATCTCAAATTCCATCTTCAGGTGTGAGGCAATTTTTTTAAGCTTTTCCGGAGTCATAGTGAGATTCATGTCACCGACATAAACTGTAACTCTAGCAATTTGGAATAAGACTTTATAGTTTAACACGCAAGGGCATAGTTCATATCCCTGACTGATCAAATAATCACTTAGACGGGTATACCACATCTGTTGGATTGTAAGTGAACGCCTCAAACAAGTTAAAAGGGTGTTCCGTGGTTTTGGAACTATTTGAACCAGTCCATATAATTCTTCAGGAACTTACATGTAAATCTCCATATCTATATCCCTATGGAGAAAATACTAACCACATTTCATCATGCTGCTATCAATCACATGACGTTTTAAGAGAAACCTTACGTCGTAAGGTGTGCATCATATTGCATTATTTCATTCATCTCATAACGCTTCTTTTCCCACTTGTAACACAATAGGGTTATCTTGGGCAGTGTAGGGACAACAGGTCCAATACACACTTTGGTAAAGAATTTGACCTGGATTGTAATTTCAGTTGTCCAATCAGTTCTACATTGTCACTTAATCAACGGAACACGGTTCGATATCGTCGCTTTTCATTTATGTCGGTAGCTACCATATAAGTGAAAACATCATCGATGATAATCTCATTTCAATTTCATTTAGCTCATCCAAACTAGTATATTGGACTAAGAACTTTAAGTCTCAGGAGAAATCTAGATTAATCTCATGAGATGGAAATGATTTGAGACAGCGATCGAGTTTAGATTCATTGTTGTGTTGTATCTTCCTCTTCTAAGGAAGTGAATCCTACAAACCGAATGATCTGTCGTGCTCCAGGCCAAGATAAATTTATTGGCTATCCGCCGATGTACCTGACAGTCCAACAGGGGCTTCCAAACGATCCAACAGGGGCGGCACACCCTCCAGGGATGTTGACTCAACGTCTGTTAAGTACGTCTATCCTTGCAGGCATGTTTGTAGCTGGTATATGATCTCGTCACTTTAGTTAGATCAGAGGACTGCGCCTGGAGCAATATTTTGAAATCTAGATTTTTTTCTTACTTGCTTATCATACTTGTACGGTATAGGGATCGAGATGAGACATAGTGGGCAACGTCTACCCAAATTCGCGCCGTTCTCCAAGAACGTTGACATTCTTATCTCCCTCTAACGGCGGGAAGATTGTCTTATTAAAGTGACAACCCGCAAATGAGCGGTAAAGAGATCGCGTGCAAGGGCTCTAAGAGAACAAAGGTGAAGGAGAATCATGATTGACAAAAGATACACATCCTTCTTTGAGGACACATGGTGGTACGTTGCGGCGGCGCAACTTGGCATATGGAATGCACACCCAAATGCGTAAATACGAAAATCGTCAGGTGTGTACCTAGTAACCAACTGTAACATCATATAGGTTGGGTGGCAATGGGCCTCAAGGCGAACCAACATAACTGCGTACAAGATTGCATAGCCCTTGGCAGAAACCAAAAACTTGGTATATTTACCAAATTTTAGGCGATCATTTAAATTGCGCTTTATGATTGTTAGACGAGGCTATTTAGGGTGAATAATGGGAATTCGATGTTCAATTATAAACCCAAAATACATGCAATACTTTATCGAAAATCATCGATATAAACTCTCCAGCATTATCCAGTCTCCCGGACCTTAAGGGATAAGTAGGGTGGTGAACCCTTAATCGGCCATAAGGTTTAGCAGCAATGTGTGTGGACAAACATGTGACCAGTTTGTCGATCCATAAGTATTTATATGGTCCACATTTTGGTTGGATTAGTCCACATACATTCCCTTGAATCCACTATGAAAAAATGGGTGATTTCGTATCTTTGCTAGGGATGATTTAGAAATCAAATTTCCCAAAATGAGCGGGTTTTGGCAAAGTGTGCTTGTAGGCACAAGATCCTTACTTCGGGTAAGGAGATGCATTGTAGCATCATTATGCAACCTAAGTGTCCCAAAAGGTCGTGCCAAAACAAATAAATTGCTCAATCACCAGGCTTCAAGCCGGCCACATATGGTGTATTCCCAGTTAGGAGACAACCCATTGGCCCAAATCAAAGCTTCAAGCTCATTTTTGGAAGTGGTGCAAAGATATTTCACTCTATTTTCTTCAGTGGTTTCATTTATGATCATTATCATCTCGAATATCCTTAAAAACTCAACATCAGGGAGAATTTAAGGTCCCTTAAATGGTGATGCAGTACCATTCATACAACGAGGAGCGTGCCAATACTCTTAATCAGGTTGGATAGACCTGATTAAGTTGTTAGAGATGTGATTTAGGTGTAAAGTTAGTGTGCATAGTATGCATTCATCCAGACAACTAAATTTCCCACATTCCTACCTAATCACGTGTTTCAATGAATCGGTCACATGTAGTAAGAAAAATGATTCAATTAACTCATATTCGATGACAATATCAATAAGATTATCCATAAGTAAAACATACACCAAACGTGAATCCAAGAACATGGAAAAATGTTAACAAAGTAAATGGTTTACTAAGGGGGATTCGGCCAACAAGGTTGTTCATGTCAAAGTCTGCTATACCAACAGTGTTTGGTGGAGCAAAATTAGTCTCACATATTGACTACTAGAATGATACTCCTTAACAACATTGGTAGGGGCACGAACAGGTTCATAACCAATGATCTATTCCATCGAGACGGAAGTAGATTCTACAGGGTTAAGGTTTGGAAATATTTTCCCTTATTCTTGAAGTTTTAGGTCTTAGGTACCAAGGATCATGCTTCGGGCATGATGCCACACCTTGGCAGGCCATGATTCTACCATATGTTGTAAAAACAAACTCAAAATTAGATTGTGAGAGAATATGTCATTCGATGTATCCCTACCAAAGCAGTGCATCGCCATTCGGTAGGCTTTAACCGAACTGGGTCCATACCTTTTTCTCACGTTTGTGGTAGTGATCAGATCCGAGAATTTGGTAAACTTCCTCTTTCTACACTGCTGCTTCAGGGGAGAGTTAGAAACATGGAAGGACGAGAAAAGTTTTCTCTAGTAAAAAATTCGATCGGATTTATAAACTTCAGAATTGTACTCATTCATGGACATAATCATGGTGTGCTTCAGGCAATGTCCTTCATGATTAAACGATCTGTAGAAGCAAGCCAAAAAGCCATGGAATCCTCAATCGGGAGGTATTTACATTTGTAATGCTTTGAGCATAAGTCTTCAAATGAAGATCATGGCGAAGGCTTATTCAGCTCTTCCATGCCATTGTTAGCTTCAATGGTTTCTTAGATTCTTGATAGTCAAGTGGAGATTCACGTCTTGCACCCCACATAAAGTGGTTTCTAATAGAAATGTCCAAGTCAGAAAAATCGAACTTGTGACGATTCGACAATCCACTGAATTGGATGGAACAAGATTGTGATTAGTGCTATGGGAATGAATCATCCATAAGCATCAAGGTTAGAATATTCGAGTTCTAAGACATGGTTTTCATAAAAAAAACGTGGGGTTTTCATGGGTGTATTGTTTTATGAAAACTTCGGGTTTCAAAGGCACTAAATTTGAAACTACAGATTCAATTTAGTTTATAAACGTTTAGTTCATAAAAGAGAGGTTACTACAAGAACACAAAATGTAATATACAACTAAGTGTAGTGAATTTGAGTTTATTCAGGAACTCAAGTGTGAGTGCTTAGGGACTACGAAAGTATGTCAACGGTTCAAAGTATAAAAATAAATTATTGAATCGTAAATGTCCAAAAGTGATCTTCAGGTCAATAATTTTGGATTTATTATCAGATTAATGAAATGCGGGTCACTTTTAATTAATTCAATAAATTGGGCCATACAGGGTCGATTGTAGAAGCAAAATAATATTAACAAACGAGTTAAAATTATTTAGAATGCTAAAATAGTAGCATTGGGTCCAAAAATTGCCCCAAAAAATATAATTGGGCACGGGTTGGGTGCCTTGAGTAAAAGGCATGGCCCAAAAAGGGCCTCGAGTGTGAACTTCAGGTCACGGGGTGAGGGAGAAACCCCAGCCATAGCTGGGTTTCAATTTTTGGACCAAGGGAGGGCACGAGACAAGGCCCAGCATGAGCTGGCCTTAGGTTGGGCGCGAGAAAGCCCAGCCACAATGGGCTGGCTGTCATGCAAAGCGAGCCGGGGTGCTACAAGGCCCAGCAAGCTATGTGGCTTACTGGTGTGGACTGAAGGCCAGGGCTGCAGGCCTTTTGCGGTTGCACAAGCCTGAACAACCATAAGGTTGCGGCATGTGGGTGAGTGGACTCAGCCAAACGGGGCTGGTTTCAGCGTTTTGGGCTCGAGGCTTCAGGCCCTGTCGAGGTGAAGTCCAGGCCATGGCCTGGTTGTTGTGTCCATAGTGATGGTGCAGTGGTTTGCCGCACCATATCCCATTCTCCTTTCCTTAAAAAATCCCTTAGGGTTTAGGAAACCCTAAAATTGCTTCTAATTTAATTTTATACATTGACTCACATATTCCACATAACTTAATTGTGCGATGCATGAAACAAATATATATATTGACAAATATATGAACATATACAATATATATCGGAAGGAAAATATAATCATAAGGGGGTTCATGCATCATGGGGAATGTTTTCATGTTTCATGGTTGTTTCAAATATCTTACTTTATTTTAAGCGTACCTGATTGGCAGAAAACAATAAAAGCCTTTGAATTTGTAGAATATCCTTCTCAGAATGCCAGAATTGCATCTCCAAGGCGTTGTATCGCGTTCAACACAAAAAAAATAAAATCAATTGAATCAATAGCATGTAGATCAATTCAATAAAATAATAAATTAATCATAAAAAGAATGATTAAAACGTAATACTCCCCAGATTGAAGATCAAACTCTCTTTAGCGCAGTGTCAAAAGCGTGCTGATAACGTGTTGTAGGCATAATTTACTGAACGATTATAGAGGCCTTAGAGAGAGGGGTGCATCAATAAGTAGAGAGAATAAGAGAGATGTGTAATTGTGGGGTGTGTTCTATTCCACCTCATTATGCCTTTATTTATAATAGTAGGATAGGTAAAAACATTTCCCTTTATGATTACAACATTTAATTGGTAATCAACTCCTCATAGGAATATAAGAGGTATTCCAAGATATAATAAGATTTTCACAATCACATTCCTAATATAATAAGATTGCAACATTATAGTCTTTTTAGTTAAAATTTAACTTAAAAATAGGAAGTATGATCAGAGATTCTTTGACCTAATATAGTTTAGGATAATACTTAAGTACCGACATATACTTTGTAATGCGGCTCAATGATACTTAAACACGTTTTATTCATTTAAATAACAGTAAACGTGTTATTTGTATTTCTTTCCCTTGTAAAAAAAAGAAATAGATGATTTTTTTTATTGAGCCACGTCATAAAATAAAATATGTCAAATACCTAATAGGATCTTCTTTGAATCTTTTTGTTGAGGATATTGCGAATTCGTAAATCGTATCTATCTATCGTACATCGTGCTATCAGTTTTTGTCAGATATTGTTTGTATTTAATTTTAAATAAAAATATTTAAAATAATTTCTGACCGCACGAGGTACGATAAACGGATATAATTAACGGATCCTCGGAATCCTCACAAAAATGATCCGGTGAGGATCCGGATTCGTCTAATACTGCCCAGTCCATACTCGGACATTATCCTATAATAGAATTGTATAATCACTAGTCTAGTTGACATAAGACAGTTTTCTTCTATTTTGGAAATTGACAAGGACTGTTCCCTTATTAGGGCAATACATTCCTGTACCAATGCCTAATGGCATCTACATAGAACTTGGGTTGGAGTCTAGTAGTAGGAATATGGTTGGTTGGTGGATGCTTCAAGGCAGGCAGAAAGGCATTTGTTCCTTCACTCAAAGGGTCTTCAATGGAGAATCGTAGTACAATCTTGTATTGGCTATTTTCTCTTATATTGAAACCAAAAACTTTTCGCTGACGATGGCAGAATTTTGCTGAACTGAATCAAACGAATATTGATGTGTGTTGGTACCATATATTTGGGCCTCGTATTTGGGCCTCACACATTAAGCCCACGACAAATGTAAAATAGGAGGAGCCCCTTATTCTATAAAAGGGGACTCCCCCTCATTCTAAACCAAGTCTGAAGTCCTCATTTCTAAGGGCTA
The DNA here is from genome assembly GCF_042453785.1 of Malus domestica. NCBI lineage: Eukaryota > Viridiplantae > Streptophyta > Magnoliopsida > Rosales > Rosaceae > Malus > Malus domestica. The sequence goes on from NC_091666.1 coordinate 6,384,899, forward strand.
GAGCTGAAAACAAAGGCTAGAAGCCTTGAGAGAGAGTCCTCACACCACCGAGGCTCTCCTCTCCCTTCTCTTCTCTCTCCGGGGGACTTCCCCTCAAACACTTGTATCCATACAATTACAGAGAAACAGAATCAACTACAGTGTGGACGTAGCCCAAACATTGGGGTGAACCACGATAACCCTTGTGTCATTTACATTTCATGCAGATTCACGGTCGGATTTACGTTGTTCCAAGACTTCCGGTTTTGTGCATCAACAATGTGCTTTCATAATTGATCATTGTCATCTTCGCTTACTGTCGACAGAATTTTACATGCAACTAGAACATCACGATGACAGTATCGCAAGCTTATCACGATAACTTAATGTCGTGATAAGGGTTCATTCCCAACAATACAGTCTCATTTTCCCCTTTGGGAACGCCACTCTATTTTAACAAGGAAATCAGATTTACCCAAAATTTGAAAGTTAACTTGTCAATGTAAACGCACAATGGTTGAAAATAGAACTTCATTCTCCACTAGCACACAGAAATTACAAAGTAACCCAAAGGTAAATTCAAAAGTCCAAACTCAACATCAACAATTCAACTATTTCTTCCTGCTACTGCTAGCCGGTGTCTTTTCTTGCCAGGTTGCTTGCCATTGCTTATCATAAAACGTCGTCTCTTCAAGTAGTTTCTTTAGGTTTTCAACATCCTCGTTCTTGCGGATCAGAAGCACTCCCCCTACAGCTATGAACAATAACGTTTTGCAGAAGAAATTGCCCATTTGGTCAACTAGGCCTACTCCAGTCAAGCTATCAACAAAATACGCCATGAAAAAACCTACCATAGCAGCACGACCTGCAGGAAACTCATAAAGTAGCAGAAAATAAGTTAGTTTTGAGTATTTCCGATTCCCTCATTACGCTTAAGTTAAAATAAGTGGATCCGAACAAACCGTTGAGTAGTTCAGCTTCAGGTAAATGGTATCTCTTTATCCATGCCCACCAAGGTACAATGGACGTGTCAAAAAACACAGGGTTCTCATTACTGGATGATTCCGGGTTGTCCTGGAGCCATTTTCTCCTCCTGGCCTCTGAAAATGGTAATGCAAGGTGATGCATTAGAAGGCAAGTATTTTTTGAATTATTAGGAAAGATAACAAGTTCAGATAACAAGTTATTTGTCAAAGAAATGCTTGAAATGAATCACAGATTCTTTGTAAAATGAAGCTTTTGGAACTTCCCAAAATTGTTCAGGTAAATACAAGGGTGTGCAAACATCTAACAGATGTTCCTTCAATCCTATTCTATTTGGAAATTGATGCTCTTCTGCAAAAAGAATCAACAAAAGACTTGGCAACTTCGTAGAAATTTCTTCATTTAAGTTTCAAAACATTTGGGGAAGAAAACCCATGAGTTTATTAGCTCTAAAATCAACATGCAAGTTCAGAAATCAGATTAACCACTTGGGACTTGCAAATTCAGCAGATATCCCCCACATTCTACAAAAACATCCTCAACCCAATACTTCAACTACTATTCAATGTTCCTTATGGAGCAGGGCAAACAAATGAAAATTCTAATCTCAGAGTTTAACATGGAAAAAACAATAAAAATGTCGTACCCAGTGCGGCTCCCGCTTTACGCAGGGTCTAGGAGAGGTGAATGTCGGCTAGCCTTACCCCATTTATGAAAAAAACAATCAATATGAAAAATCAAAATCCCATGCCAACTCAAACAGTTGCAATCAGAGCTAAACAAGAACAAGTGAAGAAATAGACAATTACAGATCAAAAGGAAAGAAACCCAGAACTTACCAGCATCAATAACAGCATCCCAATCAGTTTTTCCATTTTTCTCAAACTGCTTCAAATACCAAGTCCCATTGACCCATCTCCCATCTTCAAATAAATTCACCACGCTTACCTCCTCAGCAGTTCCAGCTGATCCATTAGCCCCGGCAGAGCTCTGACTCTTCACCGGAACAGCCTCAGCGGCGGGCACGGGGACCTCGGGCTCTGCTTTGGGCTCCACGGCTGTGGCAACTGAGCCGAGAGCTCCAGCTCCATTCTCAGCCGAGGCTCTGGTGGTGAAGAGGTGGTTCTTGGGTCTGAGAGAGAGAAAAGGCTTGTGGGTTAGGAGGGGTTTGAAGTGTGATGAGGAAGGTGAGAGGGTTGGGAGATGGGTTGTGGGAGAAAACAAGGCCATGGAAATGGAAATTGTTTGGATTGATTTGCAGCAAAAGGGGAGGGAGGGGGAGTTGGTTGCTGCTGCTAATCACAACATGGCAGCTCTTCTTTTTCTTGGGCTATCCTCATTCCTCACTCACTCCTCAGCCTTAGAATTGCCCAAATTCCCAATGGGCAAGTTTTGTATTTTCTGCAGTTTTTTTGTTATGAAAATACAAGTGGAGAAGTGTTTAATTTATAAAAACTGGTATACGCCCACACACATTACACAATGTGTGTTTAATTTTTTATTTTTGTTTTTAAAATTAAAATTGAAGGAAAGAGGAAGAGGGTGAGAGAAGAGTGGGGAGATAGGGAGAGAGATTTATTTTTTATTTTTTTTTAAATTAGATATGTTAAATCACTTGTATGTGAAGTTTATACCAAAAACAGCAAAATTTTATGGTGTGAAATTACGTTACTATTTTAATTTTTTTGTTGTGGAAGAAAACTAAATAGTTTTTTCATCTTCTTTTGATTGATAAAGAAAATTCTATTAATATTTAGTTTAGATGAGATATGACACCCTCTTTTAGTTGACAAATAAGGTTATGTTAATATATAGTTTAGATGAGCTATGACAGAGTGGATAATAGGTAGGACCATAGTCTGAAATATCGATAATATCGACGAAATATCAAGGATATTTAGATTTTTTCGAATCACGGATATTTCGGAACATATCCATGTACATATCGTACAAATATCAACAATATCGACGATAATATCGGAAAATATCGATGTCGATAATTTCGCTCACACTTCAGCAATATTTTCTCAAAATATCGGTGTAATAATATCTCGAGAACCCCTCCCATTTTACTCCTCCAACACCGTAACCACCATATATCACTTATGTTTTAGTGATAATATGCTAAAATATTTATATTTATATGAGTGGCATGTTGACAATTACAGGCAAAACTATTTTGGAGATTTATCATTTGATGAATACTCTTCACAATAAACTTACTATGCACATAGAGATGATGAAGATAGTGAAAATTTTGAACCTCGTAGGAACTTTATGTGGTACTAAATCACTCATGTATCTTACCATGCAATGTATAAAGTGTAAAATATTGTAGTAAATCATTATATATAAATGATTATGGTGTGTTTAATATTTTGTTCATTAATTACTACATATTTTCTACATTCACAGTGTTTGCCAGCTCGCTGTATAATCAACTTAAATCAGTTAAATCCATCATGTAATGCATTTCCTTCTAATTTTTTTTTATAAACTAATAGATAATTGACTAAATAAACATTCTCCAAAGTTTCAATAAAAATTTCCAAATTTTTCTTACAATTTTCGTGGTTTTTATTCAATTTTTATTGATATCGATAATATCTCGATATTTCTATCGAAATTTTTATGTTTTTGGACTACCGATATCATCGATATTTTATACTATGGGTAGGACCATCCTATGCACAAGCTTCACTATGTTGTACTTTTACTTACCATTAAGTTTTCTATCTACCCATTTTCCAATTTGACCCACCAAAAAAAATGGCACGTGTTTTTTTTTCAAAGTTAAAGAAAATTAAATAATATGTTTATTATTGTCTGTGTTAAAATACTAGACAAAATTAAAAGATGAGTACTTGCTAGCAAGGATGTTTATTTAGTCAATTATCTATTAGTTTATTACAAAAAATTGGAAGGAAATGCATTGCATGATGGATTTAACTGATTTAAGTTGATTATATAGCGAGCTGTCAAACATTGTGAGTGTAGAAAATATGTAGTAATTAATGAAAGAAGTTTAAACACATCATAATCATTTATATATAATGAATTAGTACAATATTTTACAATTTATACATTGCATGGTAAGATACACGTGTGACTTAGTAGTACCACATAGAGTTCCTATGAGGTTCAAAATTTTCACTATCTTCATCATCTCTATGTGTAGAGTAAGTGTAAAATGGGAGGGGTTCGAATCCCCTTGGTGTTTTTTTTAAATATAGAAATTTATCCTAGATTAGGTAACCAACAAGATTTGAATCCACATCGTAGTGCAAGGGCAACACATCTCTCTACCATTGTGATAGCCAATTATACTGAGGTTTTTTAGGGTATCAATTAGCGAGGGTTAGAGGTATTAAATTGGTGGAGCCGGATTAGTTTATCCAATGTATAATACGGCAAATCAAATTGTAACATGCATCCGGTCTCTCAAAAACTCTCTCAGGAGCGCATAAGACTAACACCCCAAACCCCCGAATCCCCTCTCTATGCGTGAAATTGAAAGATGCAAGTGTCACCTCTCTCTCTCTCTCTCTCTCTCTCTTAAGCTGTCATGTAATGTCATGTCATGTAGAAAGAGAAACACAGGGAGCGCATGTAAATCCTAGGACCCATCACCACCGTCCAATCCAACCTGTGTACTTTTCTCCCACCCGGACCATCCGATGCTCACCAACTCCATTCTACTGAACTCTGATTCAAATCAAAGTTCACGCCTTTAGCTTTCGTTGTTGACTGAGCTTCAAGAGATAACAGAGAGCAGACGAAGAAGCGAAGAGAGAGAGAGAGGAAATGGTGGGAACGAGTGGGATTGGGAGGAGCGAGAGCGAGAAAGAGAAGACCAAGATGAAGGAGAGGCAGAGGAAGGCCATCACCACCAAAATCTTCCACGGCTTACGCAAGCACGGCGGCTACCGCCTCTCTCCCCGCGGCGACATCAACGAGGTGCTCCGGCATCTCGCCACAGAGGCAGGCTGGCTCATTGAACCCGACAGCACTACCTACCACCCACCCAACGTAACACACCTCCCTCTTTTTTCAGTTTTTCCTTTCCTTTGTTTTCCTACATTTTCTCACCATCCAAACACATTTTGTTTTGTTTCCTTTCATTTCTTAATTTGTGGACGGAAGGTTCCTAATTACTGCCCTGCTTGTGGAACCCTCAAAACGACCACTCCAGTGGCAACAACGACACCAACCCCAAGCAGTAGCGTGGTGATTGGAGGTGGTGAGTGTTCAACCACAGCATCTCCAAGTCAATTCCCCACCTTCAAGTATTTTTGGGTTTCTTCTCACGATATTATCGATATATTGCCCAAATATTGTATTAAAATGTTGAAAGTATCGTCTCCGATAATATCGACAAAAATATCGATTATTGACGATAATTAAGTGGATATGTGTGAAAATATCGTCCTCTAAAAAAATGATATTATCGGCGAAACATCGCCGATAATATCAATATTTAGGACCTTGCTTGCTAGTGAGTATCAAGTAGATCCTTGTTTTATAGAATTAACTTAGCTCATCAATGGCTAAGAAAGAATCTATCCTCAATTTATTTTGTGTCTGATTCAAAAAATTTCGGATTTATAATCGGAACCGTTAGTATCATAAATCACTCTATAAATATTATCTTTGCAAAAACAAAAAACAAAAAAAAACAAAAAGAAGAAACATGAAATCATTTTAGTCATTAAATAATACAAAAACAAATAGAAGATTTCAATAAAAATATTATGAACCGTCTATTTATTTGCTACCGTTAATTGACTAAATGACCTTAATTTTAATTTATTTTTTGTAGATATAGTCTTTACAAAATGATTTGTAATATAAGAAATTATAAGGATATTATGTGAATCGAACACCATACAAATGGAGGAATCTATTCTGGTTATTTTGCATAGGAGTTTATATGATACAATTATACAAACAAGAAAATCTTCAATCTTAAAATATCTCCATTTGGTAAGTCAAATTATAAATATCTCCATTTTGGTTACAAAAATTACTTTGGGGACTTGGATTTAAGCCGAAGGATGCAATGAAGTTATATTGTAATAATAAGTCTGCCAAGGACATTGCAAACAATCAAGTACAACATGATAGAACAAAACAAGTGGAGGTTAATAGACACTTTATTAAAAAGAAACTTGAGAAGATTGTGGCTATACTATTTGTAAAATCTTGGGAATAGCTTGCAGATGTCCTTACTCATGCTGTGGATAGTAGGATGCTTAATGACTCACTTGTCAAGTTTAGCATGTGTGAAATATATGTGCTAACTTGAGGGGAGTGTTAAAATGAGTCATTAAGGGTGCGTTTGTTTGCCTTCACTAGATGTCATTGGACTGGATTGGATTAACTAGTAGTATAGTATCGTGTTTGTTATTATGCGGGATTAGCTTAGTGAGATTAGACGATACTCACCTTGACTAAAGTCGTTTCTAGACGGTCTTAGCGAGGCCGCCCGAAAACCACGGCACTAGCTAATCTCTCACTTCATCCTGCTCGCGTCCTCTCTCACCTTCTTCCTCTCATCTGCATCCTCTCTTGCCTTCGTCTACTTCCTTGTCTTGGCTCATCGACCTCAATTTTTGACAGCACGCCATTCGGGCCCCACTGTCTTGGCTCATCGACCTCAATTTTTGACAGCACACCATTCGGGCCCCACTTCAGCTTTTGCTTCACGACGACCTCGTTGACGACACCTGCCACTGTCATCAGGAGCACCAAAAAATGGGAGGGCAGGATGGGGTGTGGCAAGGTCCAACGGTGGATGCTTCAAATCATATTAGGGGTCAATAAAACATTATAGTCATATGGAAAGCCATAGACATACATCATAGAACATTCAGGTTTTATAGACATGTATTGGTATGAAAGCTACAAGTTTCATGTGGTAAGTTTGAATGAAAACTTCGGCTTTCAAGGGCACTAAATATGAAACTACATGTTCAATTTAGTTTTATGAATGATTAGTTCATTAAGGAGAGGTTCTTGCAAGAACACAGAATGCAATACGCTGATTTAAGTGTAGTGGATTTGAGTTGCTTCGGGAACTCAAGTGTGAGGGATTGGGGACTACAAAAGGATGTCAACGGTTCAAAGTAGAAAAATAAATTATTGAATTGTTAATGTCCAAAAGTGATCTTCAAGTCAATAATTTTGGATTAATTATCAGATTAATAGACTGCATGTCACTTTTAATTAATTCAATAGATTGAGACCAAACTGGGTCAATCATGGAAGCAAAATAATGACAGACTGGTCATATTAGTTTCGGTTGGCGATAACCAAGTGATAATTAAATTAGAATTAATTAGCGGAAATTAAAGTATCCCAAAAAAAAATATTTGGGCATGAATTAGAATTCGGGGATATATTCAAGATGATATTTCTTGGTGTATGATTTTCGTAGACGATATAGTGTTGATAGATGAAACTCATGAATGAGTAAATGCGAAGCTTAACCTTTGGAGAAAAGTATTGGAATCTAAAGGTCTTCACCTAAGTCAGTTAAAGACATAGTAGATAGAATGCAAGTTCAGTGCAAACAGAGGTTCAAATAAGTTAGGAGTGAGGATTGGAGATCAAGATTTACCAAAGAGCGACCGTTTTCGCTACCTAGGATCTATCTTGCAAAAGAACAGAGAGTTGGATATAAACCTCAACCATAGAATACAAGTTGGATGGATGAAGTGAAAGAGTACATCCGGCATGTTGTGTGACCGTCATATGCCACTGAAGCTCAAGGAAAATTTTTATAAGACGGCAATAAGGCTGGCAATGCTTTATGGTATGAAATGTTGGGCAGTGAAGCATCAACACGTACATAAAATGGGTGCAGCAGAGATGAGAACGCTTCGTTAGATGTGTGGGCACACGAAAAAGGATAAGATTAGGAATGAGAATATCTGAGGTAAAGAAGGAGTAGCTTAAATTGTAGGAATGATGAGAGAAAATCAGTTACGGTGGTTTAGAAATGTGAAACGATGACCTACTGACACTCTGGTTTGAAGATGCGATTACAGGATAGAGGTTCAGGGTCGAAAGGGTAGAGAAAGACCTAAAAGGACTTTGGAAAAGACTCTAAGAAAAGACTTAGAGTACTTGTATCTAATGGAAGACGTCACACAAAACTAAGCGCAATGGTGTTCTAGGATTCATATAGCTGACCCCCACTTAGTGGGAAAAGACTTTGTTGTTGTTGTTGTTGTTGATTTGGAATGCGGGGATGCCAAAAATTGGCATTGAGTCGAAAAAATAACGTAGCCCAACCAAAAGTGGGTTGGGTGTGATGTGGGGATGGGCCCTACAACATGGCTGCAGGTCATTGGGCCGTAGGAGGGCTGCATGCCTCTAGGCAGTGTGCTCTAGGTGAGCCCAGCATCAAAAACTGCTGAAAATGGCCAAAAACAAGGCACGGGGTAAGCCCAGCAGCATAAGGCTGTTGGTAGGTTGGGCTAGGGACACATAGACATGTCCAAGAATAGCTACAAACCTTCTTAGGAGTTCGGCTGAGATGCAGGCTCGTGTAACCCTACCAGGCCGAAGCCCTGACATGTCCATGTAAGCGCAGCAAAGCCCAAAGGGCTACTGCCATGGTCCTAATGTCGAGAGGACGTTGTCCTGGTGGAGTGCTACACACTGCTGAGTTGCAAGCCAGCTGTGGTGGTCGACGATGGTGTTAGTGACGACGAGCCACAACATTGTCGCATAATTCCCAGATTTTTTTTTCAACTTTTCTAGGGTTTATGAAAAACCCAAATTGCTTCTAGTTTATTTATATGCTTTGACTCACAAATTCCACATAGCAAAATAATAATTGCGTAATGCATGAAACATGTGTGTGTGTGTGCATATATATATATATATATATATATATATATATCGAAGGGAAAATATAAATATAAAGGGTTCATGCATCATGGGAAATGTTTTCATGTTTCGTGGACGTTTTAAATATCTTACTTTATTTTAAGCGTATCTAATTAGCAGAAAACAAATAAAAACCTTTGAATTTTGCAGAAGAAATCCTCCTCCTACAATCCTTCAGTTCCTTAGTTTATGGCAACAGCTGGCAAGAGCGTGCTGATAACGTGTTAGGCCTATTGGACTAAATTGTATTGAGGACTAGATAGGGAGAGAGGCCGGCGGCAAGAGAGAGAAGAGAGAGATTTAATTATGAGTTGTGTGTTGTATCACCTTATTGTGCCTTTATTTATAATAGTAGGATTATGATATGTTAAATCTTTACCGTAATAGGATTACAACTCTAATAGGATAATATAGGCTAAGAAGAATATTCCAAGATATCTCTAAATACACTAGGATTTACACAATCACATTCATATTCTAAATATGACTGCAACAAAAATGAATGTGTAAATATCACTTCTTTCTTAAAATTGTAAAATAGGATGTAGAATTTTTATATCTCAAATTAAATTAAAAATACCAATAATCTCTTGTGTTTTAGCAGGTGGCCACTTGGCGAGACAAACCCGTGAGGGGCCTTATTATCTCCCCAAACTATTTCAATGTCTGAATTTTATACTTTTTCTTGGGGAATTTTCTGCGGACAATTTTCCCAGGAAAGTAGAACATTTCCCGAGAAACTATCCACTGTTTCCATCGACGCCAAAACCAAACAAAATTAGGAAAACTCTTTTGAGTTGTGAATCTTGATCATGGGTGGTGATTCTCCATTATCAGGTAATAAATTTTCCTCTCAAATATTAATGCTTTGATTATCGGGTGTGGATTTTAGTCATCTCATATGAATGATTGAATTGTGGCTCGGTTTTTCTGTTTGTATATTTTCATGGGAATCCTATCAATGTGCTGAGAAAATGTCAAAAGAATTTGTTATGTCTTTAAGATTAGAATAATCCTTGTGATTAGAAATGCTAATCTTAAAATTAGTAGTTATGGGTGAGGAGAAAAGAGAAAAAGGCATTAAGTTTCACAAGAAAAATCTTGGCTTGGATAATCTTATGTAAAATTAAAAGGATCATGCTTGCTTGTAAAGCCAACAATATGGTTTGGATAATCATGTCAATATTAGAGCAAACACAAAGGCAAACCCATGGAAATACCCCTTTATCAATGAAAAATAGACACAATGTAACTTTATTGCATTGGAAAAAAATTATGTTGTGGACCTTTGAAACAATATTTGTGTTGCCGGGACGCCCGAAGGGCCGGCCATATGTACCCCGGAGGAAAGCAAGAATGTGGATGGCCTGCATATCAATGATCAAGGGAGCCCTACTTGTATTTACTTAGGGCCTGTTTGATAATCATTTTGTTTTTAATTTTTAGTTTTCATTGTTTTTCTCCCTTGATAGAGACAAGAAGGAATGTATATGGAGAGGGGTCGAGAAATGAAAGAGAATGTAGGAAACAAAAACTAGAAGAGATAAAAAAAGCTAATTCTTGTTTCCAGTTTTTAGTTTTCACTTTGCTTATACATCTGTTTCATTTCCTTCCACCACCCTTCCTCCACTTTCGTTCATCCGTTTTTTCTCCTTTGTTTTTCTCCTCTATTCCTAACAAAAAGGTGAAAACTAAAAACTAAGAGTGAAACGATTATAGATTTTGTGCATACTATGCATGTTCCCTTCAGTTGGACTTGGTTTTTGTCAGACCTTCAGTTGTAGTCTTGTATGTGTTTAGCTTGAAAATGCTGCTCAATGTTTCTTTCGTTGCAGAAACAAGATCATTAGATAATCAATTTGACTGTGAAGATGTAAACGAAGCATGTTTAAAGGAAGCAAAGGGAAAGAGACTATGGAAGAAAGTTAGGTATCAGCTTATTGAATACCATTCATTGCCTGGTTTTTTAAGAGACAACGAGTTCATTCTGGGTTATTACCGATCAGAATGGCCATTGAAGCAGGTGTTTCTAAGCATTTTCTCCATTCATAATGAGACTCTTAATGTCTGGACGTAAGTACTCTAGTGCCTAAAACTTATTACCAGTATACAATCCAATGGTTATTTTGTTTTCGGAAGCTGCTTGTCTCATTTTAAATTTAAGAAATTTAAGACCATTGCTTTTAATCATTTTTCACATTTTTTGTAGGCATTTGATCGGGTTCTTCCTTTTCCTTTTCCTAACAATATACACAGCAACAAAAGCTCCAGACCTCATGGATCTGTCTTCCCTGCAACGTTTGTCTGACATGATTAGAAGAGCCGATTTGCACAAAATTCATCCAGAATTGTTGAATTGCCTTCCTTCACTAGCTTTTCCATCTATGGATTTTCTCTCCTCAGTTTCAGGGAATATAAGGGAACTTCTCGCCAATTGCTTGCCTGACAGGTTCTCCCACGCCAATCAAACAGAGAATTCTATTCTGGTATTATCCTGCTCTTTTATTAAAAAAATGCAACTCTGATGCAAAGATGTCTTTTTGTGGTTTTCAAATGCTATTGCACGCTTTTCCTTCCCCTTATATGTATGAAATTTTTACCGAGTTACCTGGTATACATATTTTTTCTTTGAAATCTTTTCAATAAAATTCGTTCTACATACCCTACGATAAAATAATTTTTAGTTGGAAGTCCTTTTGTTTTCATGTTTCCCAGCCTTATGTTTGTTGTTTGTTCAATAATTGCAGCATGGAGTAACAGATGACGTGATGAACATGGTGGCCCCCCTTATGAATCGATCCATAACAAGGTGGCCCTTCTTTGCATTCCTAGGTGGAGCCATGTTCTGCTTGCTGGCCAGCAGTACATGTCATCTCCTTGCTTGCCATTCAGCGCGCCTTTCCTACATAGTGCTCAGATGTGACTATGCAGGCATCGCTGCACTCATCACAACCTCATTTTACCCTCCAGTCTACTACTCCTTCATGTGCAACCCCTTCTTTCGTAACCTCTACTTAAGTTTCATAACAGTGCTAGGTATCACCACCATTGTTTTCTCCCTCCTCCCATTTTTTCAAGGACCCAAGTTTCGTGTCTATCGTGCTTCTCTCTTCTTTGTGATGGGTGTGTCAGGTGTCGTGCCTTTAGTTCATAAGCTCATAGTGTTCAGGAATCAGCCAGAGGCCATCCAGACTACCGGCTATGAGGTGTTAATGGGGGTTCTTTATGGACTAGGGGCATTGATTTATGCTACAAGGGTACCGGAGCGGTGGAGACCAGGGAAGTTTGATATTGCTGGCCACAGCCACCAGCTTTTCCATATTTTGGTTGTGGCAGCAGCTTACACTCACTACCAAGCCGGTCTACTGTACCTAAGATGGAGGGACTTGAAGGGTTGTTAGCTTGTATTGAGATAGGACCAACACTGGAAAATATTACACAAAGGGTACTTTCTAGCCTTTCTCTATTAGACTTGGAGGTATTAGCTAACTTTTTCCTTTGGCCAAAATAAAATACAGTGTTTTTGGTCTGAAAATTGTACATTTTCCTTTTCTTAACCTTCCAGCATATCTAATTACAAGTTTGGTTGAAAGTGAAATACCTCTTTGTACTGTTTGAAACCTTGCAAGCATTTTCGAAGCGAAAAGATTTCTGCACACATCTTTTCTCCTTCTGTAAGCCCTTGCTTATCGTTGTCAATGAATTCTTGTTTGATGTACTCAATTCAAATGCCATAAATAAGTCAGGGTGTACAAGGCAAGATAATAGTTGTGTGGAAATCACTGGACGATGCAGTCAAGGCTTTTTTGGATATTTGTTCAAGTTTCAAGGGTTCTGTAAAAAGAAACTATTCTGGATTTTCACCACACATACAAATTTGACTACAATTTTCTCTTTTCCTGTCAAAAAATAAAAATAAAATAAAATAAAATAAATAAAAATTGGAGAAAACTAGAGCAATGAAAATCACTATGATATTTGGCTTGAGTTTCATAGCTTTGATTTTAGACATAAGCTTCATCTTGATGGCTATAATGTTGAAAGAGAACTCAAATTTGATTCCCTCCTCACTGATTTAAATAAAATTAGATTTCAAACGTTATTTATAATTGGGTGATTGACATCTTCATGATGATTATAGCCAAACAGTTTGACTTTTACCACTTCTCGTACTTAGTATTTTTTTTTTCCTTCTTTATTTGTAAGTTGAGGGTCTTATGTGAGTAAAAGGTCTTAGGTTCTGATTTCGTGGATGACGAGTGTAAATTTAATATCAATTTATTTTATCACTTTTTAGAGTAAATATATACTTATATATTAAAAAAGGTTTAATTTGATAGGATAGTTGGAAGATAACCCTTATGGTAAAAAAAAAATTAGGATTTAAGCCCTTGTTGTGAAGTCTGTTAAGATTCAGGCCCAAAAATGAAATTTCGTCAACTCTCCATTATTTGTTAATAGATAAAGGCTCGCATGTGAGATTACAGAGATAAAATTAGCCTCACATGTAGCCCCACATGCTAACAATTAACATAGAGTTCCGTTTTAGCATAATATGTGTGGCTCACATGCTAATAATTAACGAAGAGTTAACGAAATTTTCAGTTGGCCTAAACTGTAACAGATTTCACCACGGGGCAATCTTTCAACTACCTTATCAAGATGGAGACTAATAATCCAAGTAGGCCAAAAAATTATTGGGCTCGAATTTCCTATGTAATGGGCTAAACATTTTAGAACCCAAAAACCAAACGAGCCCCACTCCATATTGGTTTCGATATCTTCCTCTTCCACTTGGCTACTGCGTTCGCCAGTCACCGAACGACCGCTCGAAAACCATCAATGGAGGTGGCCACCACAGCTTCCAGCTTCGCGCCCCACACTTGCATGTTAGCAACGCCAACCATTCGCCGAGCCCGAAACACTACCCGCCCCCATCCGACGTCGTCTCGTTCCCTTCCCAGAGCTTCCCTCTCCACCAGCTTCCTCTCTCCCTTCGCCGGCAACAGCCTCTCCTCCGATTTCTCCGGCCACAAGCTCCGTCCTTCCTCCCTCAATCCGGCGTCGTTTCGTGGCTCCAAAGCCAAACGCGGCGTCGTCACCATGGTACTCCCCCCAATTACCTTTTCAGAAAATTTTTCAATCCAAATTTATCTGGATGGAATTTGAGATTTTGGGTAATGTTGGTTTCGATTATTGGGTAAGTGAAGTTTGAATTTTCGAGTCGAATTGAAATTTGTGAGTTTAGGTTATTCCATTTCAAAGAGGAAGTGCATGGGAGCAGCCGCCTCCGGACCTGGCATCATATCTGTACAAAAATCGAATAGTGTACTTGGGCATGTCACTTGTTCCTTCGGTGACGGAGTTGATACTTGCCGAGTTTCTCTACCTTCAGTACGAAGACGACACGAAGCCCATTTACTTGTACATAAATTCCACTGGAACAACCAAGGTCAGCAGTCGAGACCCTTCGTTTATTTTCCGCTAGCTTTAGTTTTATTGCCTGCTTGTTTCACACATTGGCATCTTTGAAGCACAACCAAAGTTAATAATGCACACCCGTACTTTAATTATTAGGTCTTGATATTAGGAGATAATTGGAATATGACTGGTCCGATGTTCGTTGATTGTAAAAAGGTAGATCTGGGGAGGGTCGTATCACAAAATGGCATCACCTCTGATGTGACTTTTGTGGGATGCCCGTGTTTTTCTCTTATTCATATGGTATCAGTCAGTTCATCAGCTGGTAGTAACTAGAGAGTGTATTTATCGGTAAATACAGGAAAATAACTTGTTAATAATGCACACCCGCACTTTAATTATTAAGTCTTGATATTAGGAGATAATTGGAATACGAGTGGTCCAATGTTCGTTGATAGTAAAAAAGGTAGATTTGGGGAGGGTCGTATGACAAAATGGCATCACCTCTGTTGTAACTTTTGTAGGGACATCCAATGTTTTTCTCTTATTCATATGGTATGGGTCAGTCCATCAGTTGGTAGTAATTAGAGAGTGTATTTATCGGTAAATACAGGAAAATAACTTGTGTGGGAGTCTGGTAGTAGTACTGATATATCTCAAGCGAGCAGTTGCTTAGATGTTTGGTGTTGGTGCTAGATTTAGTTGTAGTAGCATTAATGGGATTTTTTCAAATTTCCAATATATTTAAATGGTAGTTCTGATACGATCATAGGCGATGCCAACTTATGGTGGTTGCAAAGGAGAAGGTTTGTGGTGCAACTATGGTGTTTGTGAGATTGTATGGTAATGCCTTCATTGGTGGCAGCAGTATTATCATCCGATAATCTTCTTTAGAAAGAATAGTTAAATAATGTGTAACTTGTAACTACACTTTCAATTTTCTCTTATCCTTTATAATTTTGGTTTGCTTTTGCATGACTTCTTCCTCAGTTGTAACTGTAATTATAATTCAAGTTCTTTTGCGGTAGCCATGCTGTTTAATCAATTTGACAGTAGTTGTCTTAGGATAGATGACTTGCTACTTGAGTTGTAATCCTTTTTTCTACCGCTTTCTACTTTGACCGAAACAAGGGTGCATTTACTGTGAACAATGAAGATTTTAAAAAATGGCACCTTGTTTCTTCTTTTATTCCATATTATATGACTCTTATCTTGTATTCTTCAGGGCGGTGAGAAGTTGGGTTATGAAACAGAGGCTTTTGCAATATATGATGTCATGAGGTTATCCATCTTACGTTCTTCTGTTATTTCATGCATTATGATTATATTATCGTGTTGATCAGTTCTAGTTTGTATTCACTGAATATTAGAGATGATCTGAATTTTTGCCCTAATGGTTAAACTTAATTTCTATTCACTGCAGGTATGTCAAGCCTCCTATATTTACTCTTTGTGTCGGTAATGCTTGGGGAGAAGCTGCCTTACTTTTAGCTGCTGGTGCAAAGGGAAACCGTTCTGCTTTACCCTCATCAACAATCATGATGAAGCAGGTTTGATCTTTATCACTAATTTGTTGAGTTTCATGACGGTGTATTATCTAATGTGTTCCCTGATTTTTACTGTGAAGGCTGGGATTTGTACTTTCTATCTGGTTAAGTGGAACTTATACATGTATTAAATTCTTCCCTGAACTTTTCTCTTCTTTCTTTATCTCTCTGTAGCCGATTGCAAGGTTTCAAGGCCAAGCAACAGATATTGAACTCGCAAGGAGGGAAGTGAGGAATGTTAAAGATGAGTTGGTAAGATTAGTGGTCACAAACATATTTCTTCCCGTTCTTAACTCTGCTCTCATTGACTAGTTCAATTGCTGGTTAGATGTTTATGGTTTTTCATAATTTTCAAAGAATGGTAGATATTTTCCTTTAGCTCAGTTCATTTCTATTCTTCCATTTTCTCTTTTCTGTAGCAGGTGTGATATGTTTTATCTTGGATGTGTATTGATTTTTGGAATTTTATATTAAACAAGGAATTAGTTTACTCTGTGTACAAGTTCAAAAAATAGCTCAGGTGTAATAATTTATGGGAATGTAAACGAAAAGAAGAAAAAAGAAAGACTTAATTAATTCCAGCTTCTACTTCACAGTCGTCATCTATGGGTTCCGGGATAAGACAGGGATAATTTCCAAAAATTTGGACATGGATATGGCAAGGACGGTAATAAACCCTTAAACAACAATAATCATAAATTAACAATAATATAGCTTTAAATATAATAAATGACACAAAATAATATAGATAGAAGGTGCTGGTGCAGCAAATGCAAGAAAGAAGGTGAATAGAGTCAGTTACAGTACACTCTTCTAGTCTCCTCATCTCATTCAGTTCTAGGAGCTTTCTCAGGCTTTCTCCTGTAGTTCCACAACAAAGTAAAAAACGCTAGGTCCCTGTTTGGTTTTCATACAGAGAGAAGGAATAGGGAGATGGTTGGGTCTTTAACATATCTTTTTAATACTATAATTTGACACTACAGTTTTCAAAACTAAGATTTGACCTATGTAGTTTTCAAAATATTACAAACTGACAACTGTATCCTAACCGTGTCCCAGCTGTATCCAGAAGCAAATGGTCAATAAAATCAAAGGACACTCCAAAATATGTATTTTTTCATGTCCTACGCAAGTCAAGTCCATTCCAGTGTTAGACACTGCACACCCCTGAAAGTAGAAATTGACATGGAGGGATGGAACAAATCTATCGATCAAAAGAGAAAGAACTAACACAATCTTCTACATGGAGAGGAGCCGCCTTTTCCTTTTAAAGTTAACTTATTGTAAAATGTTATTCTTGAAGTGAGTACACAAATGACTAATTGTGGTATGTATTGTGAGTATAGAAGTGACAAATTGTATAGAACTTTGCATTTGAGCGTAGAAATTGACTTACATACCAACAAAAGAAGTGCATTAGGTCACCTATCAACTCAGTGTGTTTTTTGTCTGATTTATGTTTTAGGTTAAGCTCTTCGCAAAGCATATTGGAAAGTCAACTGAGCAAATTGAAGCAGACATTAGGCGTCCAAAATATTTTAGTCCAAGTGAGGCAGTTGAATATGGCATCATTGACAAGGTATTTCAAATAGAATGAGTTTATACATTGTAGTCTAACTCATAACAAACTTATGTCATCCATTTTCAAATTAATTTCCAGGTACTGTACAATGAAAGGAGTACTGAAGACAGGGGAGTTGTCTCAGACCTTAAAAAAGCACAACTTATTCCATAGGAAGACTTGAATTCTTATCAGAAGGAATATTCAGGTACAGGGCAATAACAAGCTAATGTCAGATTGTATGTTATGGGATGATTCATTTCCGTTTTTTCATTACATTGACATTTATTTACCATATGCTAATGTTGGAGTATGAATCTCAAAGTTCCCTTGTACTGTAGTCAGCAATTGTCCTAAGCTTTCGGACTTATTAACGATGCTTATGATTAGTTGTTAGACTTTTTACATGTTTAAGTTCTGGTTATTTGATAAAGTAACTGGGTTTTTGGATCGATACTTTCTGTTGACTAGGAAATTTCTCTCTCTGGTCTCATTTCTATGCCTTTTCAAAATTTCACTACTCACAATCTCTCCTGGCTTCAATTCTCAACCACTCCGTTATTCTAGTCTGAGGACAAGTTGGTTCTGGAATTGCAAAGTAATTGCTTGTTCTTTTCATGTCCATACCACCTTTACCACTATTTCTCCGTAAGATTCAGTAAGGAGACACTTGGCAGAGGTGCTGGCTAAAGTTGTGGGTTGACGCTTGCTTTACAGTTTATATTTGCCTTTTTTTCGTTTGTTGATTGGTAAATTTGGGAGTGAAGATGACTGATGTGAGGATTTTGTGGACATTATCTTTCATTGCTAGTAATTTTGGTTTCATCTCCAACAGCATCACCTTTTTGCCCTTTCCCTTTTAACCCAATTTACAAGTGTAAGAGAGAGATGTTAGGAAGTGGAAGATGTGGGGATATGAACCGTACACTTATTTTAGTGGATTGTATCTACAGTTTCTCTTCCATTATTTGCTCTCAGTGGCTGCCCCATTTATGCAAGTAATGTCCATTTTTAGCCCAATTTATTGTGAAAGTCACTTTCTTTGAGTTGGAACTCCCTTCTGGAGCCATAGTGTAATCATTGTGAACAAATTAGTTAATACGTGTTTAGAAAGTTTGCGTCATTGTAGTTGAGATACAAGTCTGTTATTACTGGGTTAGTGAATTCTGTCTTGCCCGTTGTTACGTAATTGTATTATAAATTCTGGATCAACGAGCTTAGGTCAGAGACTATGCTTTTGTCTAAGGTGCTAATTAAAAAGTAGCTGATGTCAAAACAGCACAAATTGTCTATGTCCATGCAGCAAATGCTAAATACTTTAATCAAAGACTAGTTGATGTCAATGCATTCTGTTGATGCAAGTAAGTTTACATGTTCTAAATTTGTGTTGACGATTGTATGTCTCATTGTGTGTTGTGCATGCAAACTTATGATTTCAGATCAACTTTTTCAGATTGAAGTTTATGCGGTGATTGTCTTGGAGAATGCTCAGGCAAGATTCGCACCATGCACGGGAAAATCTGAGCATCCAGCTTCCAAGTGGTAACACATTTTTCAGTGCAGCAAAGGAATGCATAATACATAGCTTAAATTGTATCGAGCACAAAGAACCATGTGTAGAACCAGTTGAAAAAAAATGAGGCAAGTGTTTTGCCTTTTATGTTTCATGTACGCTTGGTGTCGGTGTAGTTAAAGATGTTGGTCGATTTCTGATTGAATGAAAACCAAACTCGATTGAAGGTAGCATGTTTAATTACGATTAATGGTTAAGTTAATGAATGAAATGATTAATCACCTTTTGTTATTAACTTGTTACCATATCATAATTTCAAATCAGAAGAAATCAAACTCGAAACCTACCACAATTTTAAGTCTTTACCTTTTTCTTCTCGCCACTCGCCTCCAAGGCGGAGAAGGATTCTCTCCATTTCATCAACATTTTCAAATAAACTTGTCTTGTATTGGTTGGTTGAGGCCAAACGGGTCAAAAACCTAAACGCAATTTGCTATGGGAAATATAAGTGCTCTTCCTCTAATCTTAAACTTTGACACGCAATTAGAGGTTGGTGGCTTAGTTTTTAGTCATTCGAGTTAGTCTGAATCTGATAGACCTACTTGCGGCCAGTGCGTTCCAACCAAACATGATGATGGCTTTGGTGGGTTTCAATTAATCCACGTATTTATATCCCATAGCTCTCAGTATTTGACCCAAAACACCAATTACATTCTCTTGGATCATATACTAGTTTCCAGTTGAATTGAAATTGACCACTCGAGTTATTATCCGAATGAAAATTAAGTCTTTAAATTTTTTTTTTTTTTTTTTTTTTTAAATATAAATTGTTAAATTCATTAAAAATTGTTAATTTTTCTATTTTAAGATTCAAAACTATTTTATTCAATTTTTCATCAATGTAGGTCACGTGACTTGCATGTGACATACTTTGGAGAGTGATACTACAGTTTCCAACATAACTGCAAAAGCAATAACTCGAAAAGACTCAACTAAACAACTAAAAAAAATCCGAAATACCAAAATCTAGCATAAACCACATGTACCTGCATAGCCCAAAACCCTAAATGAATCCATAACCTTAAATCATAACCATCACCACAAATTGAAGCCACGCATCCATTGAACGCATCACATCTAGCCGTGAAGAACGTATAGAACAAAAGAAGGATATAGAGAAAAGTCAATCCCCAATTATTTAACTCCGCATAATAGCAAAAAAGAGTCGCCTAATAGTGATTAGTAGTTGTCATCAGACTAAGTCGGCCAAAAATAAGGAGTGAGATTCTCTCCCTCCAAATCCCCTTCCCTCCAGTCCCCTCCTCTCTCACTTTCCTCTTTTTCTTTCTCTATAAAGAAGTCAACACAAGATGTTGACATAGCTTAAATTGTGACCATTTAAATAGAAAGGGAATAGAGAAGAGAGAAATTTGGAGGAGAGAGAATTCTTCTCCAAAAAAATAAATGGGCAAATATCACATTGAAGTTCTCCAAATCGGCGATAGAAATAAAGGTAGAGGAAACAAAAAACTTAGAGAACGGAGAAGGGTTGGAACGAGGGATGAGCAAACTAGAGGTGATTGTGTATTGAAAATTAAGCATAGTTCAGACTATGTCATCACAACGGACTTGTTATTTGCTGCTACAAAATTTAGAAACAATCCTTCCCCTCTTTGGAAGCTTTGGTTTTTTTTTTCTCTAGGAATACTTCATTGTCAATGATTGTAAATTATCTCTCTCATTAAGCGATTAATTACAACCATATAGAGATGATCAATTACACTATTAAATTTCTAATAATTCGCACACAAGGTGCAAAATTATTGGCTTTCGGCCAACCTACACAGCTAAGGAGAATGGTCCCAAATGTAATGATAGTTTAAGAAAACCTTAATTAAACTTGCAGATACAAGGAACGAGAGAAAAAGTTCAGCTAGGCTATTTGTGAATCTATAATATTCCCTTCCACTAACACATAGTAGTATGTTTTTATACATCCTTTGTGCTAAGACCAAGGCTGACTAGACAGGACAACACTATTTAAATTGGTCGTATTTCATGTTTGATGAACTTAATAATGATAAGACGAGGCTTATTACATTAGGCAGCTGTCCAATATATCAGAGACAGGTCTCTTTTTCAGAGTGAGACTGTGGGACAAGAGATACTCTTGTCACTAATTTACTACGTGGCAAACGTCTATTAGACTAGTGGTTCACTTTAGAACATGCAACACCATTTATTAAGCATGTGTCCCAATTGAAATTATGTCTTAATTGTAAGAGAAAATATCTCCTGTAGAACGAGACTGGTGTCGGTCCCGGCTTCCAAAAAAGATCAATATCGAAGGTCCCAACTCCCACGTTCAAGTACACGTTATCAATCTAATCCAAAACTCCAGAGCTCTCCTATTTCTTTTTCACGCTGTAGTTCCAAAGTGGAAGAAAAAGGTATGTACCACCTCAGCATGCACCCTCCCCCTGCCTCGACTATAAATATTGGTACTACGATACCTTTGCTCTCACAACCCTCCTAAACTCATTTGCTGAATCTATCTGATTATCGTCTTACTTTTCGTAATTAACTTACTTGCATTGTTTAGGAAAAACTGTTTCATACAGAAACATGGAGTTTTTCCTTAAGCACATAACTTGGTTTCTTTGTATCACGGTACTCTTGCCTGCTCTATGTACCTCTCAATACACATATGTATCCTCTAGAGCAACATATTATGGTAGCCCAGATTGCTACGGGAACCCAAGTATGTATAGCCTTCTCACTATATATATTATATCTATATGTGTGTATGTATCGTAGTTATGTTGCTAGAGCATTAATCGAATAGAATCATGTTTGAGCATATGATTTTGATTGATGGTGTTGATGCACAAAATCAGCGAAGACTTTGGTACAACAGAAAGTGTCAGGTTTTGTGACCTTCACTTGGTTGCTTCGATCACTAGTGAGGATAAGTACGTAAATGAATAGAGACAGAGAAGCAAACACAGGATGTACGTGGTTCACCCAGATTGGCTACGTCCACGGAGTAGAGGAGTTCTTATTAGTAGTGAAGGGCTTACACAAGTACAAAGGATCAAGCTCTCAATTTAGTGAGTTCTTGTGAATGATTTAACACAAAATGGCATTAGGCAATATTGTGGGGGAATGACCCCTATTTATAGAAAAACTTGTAGCTTTGTCACATTGACATGTGTCATGTTGTGATTGGTTCTTGATGTCGACACGTGCTGCGCTCTGATTGGCTTCTAATCTTGACACGTGTCGAGTAGTGATTGGCCTCCTGGTCGGAGGGGAACTCTTCTGGGTCCTTGACAGTATAGCGTTGGCCGGTGCTCGGTAGTTTCGGGATTGGTCAAGTATGGTACAAACAGTGCTCCCCTAAGTTCCCGAGTGAGGGAAACTCCTCGGTTGGGGACTTGCAAGATCCAATCCCTTGAGTAATCACGAAACTTCTAAGTACCGAAGTGTGGTCTGATCTTCATCTGCCCTTCTCTGGAAGTACCTTTCCTCCATCCGGGAATGGTGTACTTAGCTGATGTTGACGCACAAGGTAATGTATCAATTTCACTTGAAGCTTAGTTGTAGTTTCGGGCTTAGTCAAGTGTGATACAAACCCTATAGTAGGAGTCCCCCAAGTCGCCGAGCTAGGAGATCTGCCGAAAGAGGTGACAGACAAGGTAAGCAGTCAAACTTCCAAGTAAGCAACCCAGGATCAGAGGTTTGACGTCGGCTTCCGGTTGATTGTTCTCATTCTCCTTGTCTCTCATTCAACTGCCAGGATAAGGAGAAGCAAATGGATAAGAGATGATATGAGATACTTTTGCTTTTGAAGAAGTAACTTTCCACAGGCTTATTCTTGAACTGTGCTGGAGGGTTTTCTGGTGCCCTTCAGAGTATAAGGCCGACTCAAAAATTTGAGGGTCAAAACAAGTCCATCAAATCTAGAGTACGTTCGACCTTGATGATATGGGATACTTTTGCTGTTGACGGAATAATGAATGTGGTATGGAAAGGTGTCGTGCTGTAGTGATCTGTTTCAGCTCACCGTTGAACCTTCTGCTTCAATCTTTTGCATGGCAGAAGTGGTGTGCAACCTTTGCATTTAAATGGTCCTTCAGAACATTCCTTCATAGTGACTCATCCACGCTTGGCAGCTTCAGTGTAAAGAGCCAATATCTGATCAACTGTCATGAGGTATTTGCCGGTGGAATTCGTGACCTTGACAGCAGTTGAGGATGAGTACTCGAGAGCAATGCTAAGTAAGCAACCAGGCAAAGGCTCCAGGCAGTCAGTTCCAAATTGGAGGTTTGATTTCAGGTTCCGACTGACTGCTTTCTTTCTCCTTGTCCTGCAGGTGTGGACAAGGACAAAGACAAAGACAGGGAGAAAGCATGATATGGGATACTCTTGCTTTCGACCCTGATGATATGAGATACTCTTGTTCTTGGTGTGGCTTATTTGCTGAGGTATTATCGGGGGGAAATAAAGCTGAGTATTTCGAGAGGTTATGTTGAGGGTGCCTTTTCGAATGCGAGAAAGGGTTGAGCATTTTTGCAGGTTTGCCTGTCCGTTGAGGAGGGAGGTCAATGTATATAGGGATTTCCCAATAACAAGTAGTAATGCTATTCCTTTACCCTTCTTGGTCACATCAATGTAGTGGGAGCTGCCAGCTTCACGTGTTTTAATTTTGTCAGAGCACTTTGAAAAAGTGGTATGTGGTATCTGGAAAGCTGATGTTACGTGTGAAGATTACAGACAAGCTTTATCTAAGGAAATCTGGCTCTCGAAGTTCTGAGAGTTGTGCCTCTTCGGTTTTCGAACAAGTAATCCCGTCGAGGATCTGACTCTCGAGATTCGGAAAGCGGTGCTACTCCGGTTTTTTAGAAAGTAATTATGTTGGGAGTCTTTTCTCGAATGTGAGTAAAGGTTGGACGTTCTTGCCAACCTGTCTTGCCGCAAAACCCGGAGGTCGACACACATAGGGACTTTCCAGTTGTCAAGCAGTGGTGCTGTTCCTTTACCCTTATGGGTAATAGTAGGGTAGCTGGAACTTCGAAATTCTCGTGCCTAAACTTTGTCAGAGATCTTTGACAAAGTTATATGTGGTACCCGAGGAGTTGATGGTGCATATGGAGAGCGGTGATTGAACAGTAAGATTCACGTGCTTTCTACTTCACCAGAAATCTTCGACAGATTGCCCGTAATTTCCGCAAAGCTGAGTGTGCATGTGACAGGTGCTGACGAGGCTGAAAAAGCAGGTGCTTCTTCGATTTCTGAGATCGGCCCTCGTGGTCTCTGAGCAGCCCAGCTTTTGAGAAAGCAAACGCCTCTTCGATTTCTGAGATCGGCCCTCGTGGTCTCTGAGCAGCCCAGCTTTTGAGAAAGCAAACGCCTCTTCGATTTCTGAGATCGGCCCTCGTGGTCTCTGAGCAGCCCAGCTTTTGAGAAAGCAAACGCCTCTTCGATTTCTGAAGCTCCGTCGAGTGCAGATTTTTATAGAGGCTGGCATTAAGTTCCACAGCACACTTGAATCTCTACCAGTAGAAGCTCATTTCTTGCACTTCTAAGATCTTGATTTGTCTGACCTCTTCCTTCTTCAACACATTTGAAAATGTCTGGACCCTCCGACCGTCGTTTTGACTTGAACCTTGGAGAAGAGACAGCCACGCCTTCTCCAGACAACATATGGCGCCCATCCTTCATATCCCCTACTGGTCCTCTTACCGTTGGGGATTCTGTGATGAAGAATGATATGACCGCTGCAGTGGTGGCCAGGAACCTTCTCACTCCCAAAGATAATAGACTACTTTCCAAACGGTCTGATGAGTTGGCTGTTAAGGACTCTCTGGCTCTTAGTGTTCAGTGTGCAGGTTCTGTGTCTAATATGGCCCAACGCCTATTTGCTAGAACCCGCCAAGTTGAATCATTGGCTGCTGAAGTGATGAGTCTCAAACAGGAGATTAGAGGGCTCAAGCATGAGAATAAGCAGTTGCACCGGCTCGCCCATGACTATGCTACAAACATGAAGAGGAAGCTTGACCAGATGAAGGAATCTGATGGTAAGGTTTTACTTGATCATCAGCGGTTTGTGGGTTTGTTCCAAAGGCATTTATTGCCTTCGTCCTCTGGGGCTGTACCTGGTAATGAAGCTTCAAATGATGAACCTCCAATGCCTCATCCTTCTGGGGTTTTGTCAAGTACTGAGGCTCCGGATAACCACCCTCCGGTGCTTTCTCTTTCTGGGGCTCTACCGACTGCTGAGACTTCCCCTAAGCAACCTTTGTGAAGGCTCCCTTTTGTTTGTTTATTTTGACTCATGTATATGTACATATTTGTGGCTTATCGAAAATATTAATAAATAAGCTTTGCTTCATTTCAACATATTGTGTTAAATACACCAAAGCCTTCTTCATAAAGTTCTTTGAATTTTTGCTTTTGTTGAAACCTGTATTGTTGAAGCTTTGTGAGTGAAGCATGTAGTTTGAGGTAGTGTTCCCTTAATTTCCCGAGTGAGGAAAACTTCTCGGTTGGAGACTTGAAAAATCCAAGTCACTGAGTAGTCACGAACTTTTGAGTACCAAGGCGTAGTAGCATATGGTGGGAGTCCCCCAAGTCTCTAGTCGAGGGAGTTGACGAATGAGGTGTCTTGCTAATAGTCCATGTCGTAAGTACCAAAACTTCATTCTTTTGTTTTCTAAGTGGTAGCCCCGGACTTTTTCTTCATAGATTTTGTTGATGAAGGTTGCTAGGCCCGAATAAGTGGAATTGCAGAAGGTGTAACCGTTGGTGCATTAACATCATAATGGAAGCATCACAATGATGGAAGCATCACAATGATGAAAGCATCATAATGATGAAAACACCATAATGATGAAACATCATAATGATGTTTCTTTGGTGGAATTGTTTTTCATTTCCCCTAACAACCGGAATTGTTTTTCAACATAACACCATCATCTGTAGGTCGAATCACAAAGTTGTCTTCATGAAAGTTGTTCGTTAATTCCTTAACTACAACATATCCAAATTGGAGAGCCATCGGAGCAGTACAACTCCAGAAATCCAGGTATGATGAGTGACTGTTTATCATTTGTCTGTCAACCCGTCAGATTTGTTGTGAGCTTCGAAACTCCATTTTCTCTTGTTCAGATCGGTATGCTTTCTTCATTGAAGTTGTTCCTCAGCTTGTGAACTACAACATATCCAAATTTGAGATCCCTCGGAGCTGTATAACTCAAGAAACTCAGGTATGATGAATGACTGGTTATTATTTTTCTGTCAACCCGTCAGATTTGTTGTGAGCTTCGAAACTCCATTTTCTCTTGTTCAGATCGGTATGCTTTCTTCATTGAAGTTGTTCCTCAGCTTGTGAACTACAACATATCCAAATTTGAGATCCCTCGGAGCTGTATAACTCAAGAAATTCAGGTATGAAGGATCAAGCTCTCAATTTAGTGAGTTCTTGTGAATGATTTAACACAAAATGGCATTAGGCAATATTGTGGGGGAATGACCCCTATTTATAGAAAAACTTGTAGCTTTGTCACATTGACATGTGTCATGTTGTGATTGGTTCTTGATGTCGACACGTGCTGCGCTCTGATTGGCTTCTAATCTTGACACGTGTCGAGTAGTGATTGGCCTCCTGGTCGGAGGGGAACTCTTCTGGGTCCTTGACAGTATAGCGTTGGCCGGTGCTCGGTAGTTTCGGGATTGGTCAAGTATGGTACAAACAGATGGTGTGATAAAATAACATGTCAGCTTATCATGAAAAAGAAATATATTGAACATATACAGTAGGGTAATGTTCTCTTACCAGACTTGTATTAACAGAAGCATGTTGACGTTGCTAGAATGTGAGCGTACTCACACTCACATTCAAAATAACTTCAACATGATTAATGGTTTAGATTCACTGTCCATCAACATATCCACGTTAGTTAAGTTGTTTGACAGTTTGACAACAGAACATTTGCATGCATGCACTATAGTATTTTTGCATTATGGTCTATATTCACGACGGTATACTGTTGCAGCTGGAGCTTGTGGGTTTGGAGAATATGGAACAAAGGTCAACGACGGTCAAGTATCCGCAGTTTCTAGGCTGTACAGGAATGGAACTGGCTGTGGTGCATGCTACCAGGTACATCGACTTCCTCAAAAAATTTCAATAATTTAGTATGTGAACAAGTAATAATCATGCTGATTAGCACTAAGAATAAACAATTAATCACGCCTGCTGCCTTCATTAAAGTATAATTAACTTGCTTAGTTAAGTATAGTAGTTAATTTTGAGTTTGGTTTCATCAGGTGAGGTGCAAGATTCCTCAGCATTGCAGCAGTGATGGGGTAACTACGGTGGTGACAGACCACGGCGAAGGCGACAGAACTGACTTCATCTTCAGCCCAAGATCTTATGCAAAGTTGGCAAACAGTCCAGCTTCATCTGAAGTTTTATTTGCTTCCGGTGTCGTTGAAATCGAATACAGAAGGGTCGCTTGCAGGTTCTCTGGTAAAGGACTTGTGTTCAAAGTCCATGAAGGCAGTAAATATCCATTTTACTTTGCCTTAGTCATTCAGTATGTATCTGGGATAAATGAAATCACAGCAGTTGAGGTTTTGCAGGTAAAAATTCAAGTCCAACTCAATATTTGAAATGCAAATTACCATGGTAGCACATATGCATACACTATTTCAAATGTATTTACACGTCATATTGTAAATCCCATCTCTAAAACAGGTGAGACTCGCTAATTCAAGTGACTGATCGTTCGCGTCTCTATTATTAGTACGAATGAGGAATATATGATATACAACGTGATTCAAAAATGAACAGTGATGTTCTTTTGTCAAACTGTTTAGAAGTACAATTATTCCGTGAATGTGATTTGTGTAACATTACACACGTGATGACGAACAAGTCTTTCCTTTGTTGGGGCAGGAGGATAACCAGCAATGGAGGCCAATGAGGAGAGTATATGGAGCAGTGTGGGACCTTCAAAACCCACCAACTGGTGCCTTTTCCTTGAGGTTCCAAATAGTGAGTGGCAGGGCAACTGCAGAGGTGGACTGGATGCAGGCAACCAAAGTCATCCCTGCTGATTGGGAGGCTGGGGCTGCATATCCGTCAGACATTCAGCTCGATTAGGAGGGCATTAAATTAATTACAAGTTTAAAATAATTAGAAGTATTAATTATTGTATGATGCTGGTTAGGCAGCAGTGCACTTAGCTTTGGTTTGCCAAGAATTAGTGGGAATTATGTACCTTCAGTTGGTGAGGATATAATATGAATGAATAAAGTTCCACATTTTCGGTCCTTGAATATATGATTAAGCTACTTTATAAACAAAGTTTGTTCTTGTATTTATACTTTATTGGGTTGTTAAATGAAATGCATTCTCATTACCAAAAAAAGAGTACGTCTGTTTCTGCTTTCCGAATTTGAATTTTTTTAATCTTTCCTTCCATGCATTTCTGGTTTAACAGACATACTCCTTTGAACGTAGAAATTGATTCGGAATTGCCGTTTGTTTTGAATTGTTGAGGGTGCAGACCCATTTTTGTGCCATTGCAGGTGGCTTTTGTCTGAGTTTCGTATTCCTCCACGAATTAGTCGACATGTAGTTCCGCTCTCAGAGTAGTTGTTTGGAGTAGTCTGGTTTAGTTTGATTTAGCTTAGTTTAATTTAGTTTTGCGTAGTTAGTTATGTCGTCTCACCTAGCGAGTGTTGTGGCCTCGCTACAACGATGCCTGGATATGGTTTTCACATTTAGCGATGTGTTATGTGGTCTCATCTACCTACGATGACTTTATGTGGTCTCGTTTCCGCAATGACTTTATGTGGCCTTACTATTCAACGGTGACCTTTTTACAGTTGCCAATACAAGTCTATTATAACTATCATCTTATGACAGTTTTGTCTGGGTGGCTTGTGAAGTTTACATACATGTGCTAGCTGCTTAGGGGTTTACTATTGGAGTTTTATACCCAATTGACACCTATCTATTGTTTGAGATGATTAATAAAATATCAATCTATTGTTGCTTGTCCACAAAAAAAAAAAAAAAGATTCGGAACTGCTGTAGGTAAACTGACTTCGTTTCTTTTGACAATACTTGAGTCATCTTCGCCATTGGAGCTAAATATAGCTCGTGTCATTTTAGCCTTGAATATTGGAAGGCTAAATTTTTTTTAATTCAATTAGTCTGAGCTATACTTTGGCCTTCTCAATATTGTATTATTTTTCAGTATATTTGGAATGTATTGTCACCCAAAAAAAAAAGAGAAATACATGTACATCAAAATTATAGTGATAGAGTGAGAAGGAAGAGAAGGGGCTGCTCCCGGAGTTGGGAAAAATAGGACAGCGTGAGAAGGAAGAGAAGGGGCTGCTCCCGGTCACAAAGAAGCATGCTGCTTCTATTTCAATGAGTTCTATAGTGATAGAGGCTGACAGAGATTAACCCCGCCAAGTCCAATGAGTTGTATTAGCTGGAATTGCTAGGGCTTGGGAACCTCGGGGCAATTCAGGCGCTTAAGAGACTTGTTCTCTTTAAAGATCCCATGGTGATTTTTTTGTGTGAAACAAAAAGCTCGAATGAGCATATGGAAAGGTTAAAATCACAGTTGAAATTTGATTTTGTGTTTACAGTTCCAAGTTCGGGAAGGTCCGGGGGTTTATGTGCTATGTGGAGAGCGGAGGCTAACCTTTTGTTAAGGTCGTATTCGTCTAATCATATTGATTTGGAGTTTGGAGGAATAGGAGATGATTATAATTGGAGACTTACTTTCTTTTATTGTTTTTCGACAGAGACAGATAGACACTGTTTATACCATATTTAGGGCCTCGTATTTAGACCTCGTATAAATACTCGAGGGACTTAAATGTAATTATGTAATAAAGGAAGGGGCAAATATGTAATTAGGGGAGGAGCCCTTATTCTATAAAAGGGTCTCCTCACCCTCACAATGGGGGAGGCCAATCCTTAGGCCTTAAGCTCCATCTCAAAGCTCTCACTCTGATAAAGAAGCTCCCTCTGCTATCCCCCCCCCCCCCACAATCCCCTCACCTCTCAGAGAAATACAATAATCAGTGTGGACGTAGCTCAAACATTGGGGTGAACCACGATACATCTTGTGTTATTTACATTACGTGCAGATTCACGATTGGATTTACGTTGTACAAAGACCTCCGGTTTTGTGCATCAACATTTGGCGCCGTCTGTGGTAAGCGACACAAAAAACTATGTCGGTTCTCTTTCATTTTTTCATCAAATTTCACCACTGTCCACCGAAGAATCTGCAAAATCTGCAAAACCCGTTTCAAATCTCCAAACACCACTCAACACAACTCAAGAAAACCTCAACTCATTGTTGTTTTATTTCACAATGAGCTTATCTGCTGTTTCAACCATACCGGCCGCCGACAAGGGCAACAGAGTTAATCTCGGTCGTCGACATTTTCTACAAAGGCAAGCTCATTTACTCAACAGGGCATTCGTCCTCAGACTATGCTAAGACCCTGTGCCATAAACAAGGTCCTCTCCCATCAGAAGCAGCAGATGCAGCAGATCACAAGAGGCGATAAAACAAATCTTGTATTCCTTCTTTTCCCTTTCTCTCTCCTTCTCTGACCTCAAAAACCCTAGCCAGGCAATTTTCCCCTAATTCTCACTCACTCAATCACTCTCACGGGTACACCACACTATATGCAATTGCACACTCATGGCAAACCCTATCTTATCCTTCATTGATCTTGTTGACGGAGGACTCAGCAAGGAATCTGATGAAGACGAATCTGAAGAAGAAGAAGACGAATTTGAAGAAGAAGACGAGGAAGAAGGCACAATGGATGTTGATTCTGTTGTTTACCTTGCAGATCAAACCGGTGCAGCCAGAAGTGCTCCTGAAATGGCGGCGGCGAGGAATGAGGATGAAGTTGGCAGTGCAGAGTGCTCCCAAGGCAGCAGCGGTGTCGGGTGATAGAATAAGCGAAACGGTGTCGGGTGATGGAGTTGGCAGTGCAGAGTGCTCACAAGGCAGCAGCAGCCCAGGGAATCGGAACGAAATGGACGGGCTATTTTGCTCCATCTGCTTGGAGCCTTGGACCAATGACGGTGATCATCATATCAGTTGTCTTCCTTGTGGACACCTGTTCAGCATGTCTTGCATAAAGCTTGGAACGATTGATAGCTCGGCGAGTGCAGAAAGCTTGCCAATTACCGGGTCGAGCCGACCCGTCAGACCCAGCGCACCGGCTCTTGGGTCATCGAGATTAAGGGAAATAACCTTGTCAGAGTCGCAACAATCTACAACTGAACAGACGGCTGCCAAAAGAAAAAAATAAAGAGGAAGGAATTATACTGTCTACCATCTGCCTAAAGAAGAAAAATAAAGAAAAAGTGACAAAAGCAAAAGAAAAGCAACCAGGCCGAAAGCAACCAGGCCATCCATTCAGCATTAAAGGAACCATGTGCTCCACCGAGGCCACGAAATCTCCTACCACGATGTTTTCTATTTCTGTCACGATTACCCCTATTGCTTTTAATTATGTCATCAAGCGACATATCCAAAGAAAAACGTAGAAAGAAAAGCAGAAAGCAAAAACAAGTAATAAACATCCCACCAGAATGATGTAATTTATTTTTATTATCTTTCAAAGACATCTGCATAAACCCCATCAGATGGTAATATGTATAAACCCTATCAAAGGGTAATATGTATAAAACCCCATCAGAGGGTAAAAAAAAAGCCCAAAATAATGGGTTGACATGTTGTGGAGAGAAAATGCCCATAAGCCTAAAATAGCATCAACCAGGTCATCAAAAGTACGCCCAGTACTCCATAATTATTCGGCAACCCGCCACTATTACCACCAATTAGGTGACCAAAAGTACGCCCAGTACTCCACAATTATTCGGCAACCCGCCACTATTGCCACCAACCAGGTGATGAGATGTACAACCCGTACTTTAATTTGGCAACTAGCCATTCATGCCACCAACCAGGTGATCAAAAGTACGCCCAATACTCCAAATTATACATGAGCATTACTCATGTCATTTATACATAAACATTCATGAGCATCACTCATGACAATCATACATAAACATTCATGACCATCATTCATGTCAACATTCATGAGCATCACTCATGTTAACATTCATGAGCATCACTCATAACACCATCCATGAGCATCACTCATGTCAATCAACATAAACATTCATGAGCATCACTCATGTCAATCAGTTCCAAAAACTTCATTTACAGAGCTCTAGCTTCAAAAGCATCATTTACAAAAGCTCTAGCTTCAAAGCTTCATTTACAGAGCTATAGCTTCAAAAGCTTCATTTACAGAGCTACAGCTTCAAAAGCTTCATTTACATAAAGCTCTAGCTTCCAAAGCTTCATTTACAGAGCTCTAGCTTCAAAGCTTCACTTGCAAAACTTCACCTACAAAGCTTCAGTGCAAGATATACAAATATTGTCTCCGAACAACCGTCATTTCGGCCCATACATGGATTCAATTTGAAGTCTCCAGCCAACAGACTCTATTGACCGAAGACTTGGGGGACTACATTATGTACCATATATTAGGCCTCAACTGGGCCTCATAAAAAATACTTAGGGGACTTAGCCCATCACTTATGTATTGAGGAGCACCCATTGTTCATGTACTGAGGAGCGAGCCCTTATTTTATAAAAGGGACTCTCTCACTTTCACTAGAGAGCACCCATTGTTCATGTATTGAGGAGCGAGCCCTTATTTTGTAAAAGGGACTCCCTCACCACCATTAGAGAGCATCGCCGCCTACTGAGCAACCGCCTCGCCGCGAGCATCAACTCTAGCCCATCATTTATGTATTGAGGAACAAGCCCTTATTCTATAAAAGGGACTCCCTCATCATCATTAGAGATCATTAACTCTAGCCCATCATTCAAGTATTGAGGAGTAAGCCCTTATTTTATAAAAGGGACTCCCTCACCTTCAAACGCCGCAAGACAAGCCAACCAAGGCAACATAAGCCACGAGCCGAGCAGCCTCACATCGTGTGCTACTTCTAGTTGAGCATCATTTCAGATTGAGCACTGCCTCATATCGAGCATCGGTTCAAGGCAGCATCTAGTTACTTCGGCCCACACATGGACTGAATTTCAAGTCTTCAGCCAATAGACTTTTTTTACTGAAGACTTGGGAGACTACTGTTTATACCATATTTAGGGCCTCGTATTTAGACCTCGTATAAATACTTGAGGGACTTAAATGTAATTATGTAATAAAGGAATGGGCAAATATGTAATTAGAGGATGAGCCTTTATTCTATAAAAGGGCCTCATCACCCTCACAATGGGGGGAGGCCAATCTTTAGGCCTTAAGCTCCCTCTCAAAGCTCTCACTCTGATAGAGAAGCTCTCTCTGCCCTCCCCCCTCAATCCCCTCACCTTTCAGAGAAATACAATAATCAATGTGGACGTAGCCCAAACATTGGGATGAACCACGATACATCTTGTGTTATTTACATTACTTACAGATTCACGGGCAGATTTACATTGTTCCAAGACCTCTGGTTTTGTGCATCAACAGACACAAAACTTGGAGTTTACTTCAAAGGCTACGTGACAATTCGGAGCTGCTGTGGTGTTGTATGGGAAACTTCAATGAGATTTTGTGTGCAGATGAGCAAGCATGAGGTGATATACGAAGTGAACGTCAAATGGAAGGTTTTCGGAATGCCCTTACAAGCTGCCAATTACAAGATTTAGGGTTTGTCGGAAATAAAGTTACTTGGCTCACTACCAGGTATGGGGGAATCAAAGTAAGATTAGACAGAGTTGTAGCAACGCAGAATTAGATGGATGTGTTTTCTGGGTTTCAAGTTCCTCATTTGAAACCAAACTCGTCAAACCACATACCTGTTGGAAATGTGTCCTAAAGCCAATCATATGATGATACTTTACGGACATTTCACATGTTAAACTAATCTAGTTTAATATAAAAGGCAAATATTATTGTTTAAAGTCGTCTCATATAAATGTTATATTCTTAAACGATAAGTATAGGGAATATGTAATTGGGAGAATGTGATCTAAAGAAATTAGATTCATGAGACCATTCTATTTCGTATGCATATCATAAACATTCCTAATCATAGGATTGCCAATTGGGCATTGACAGTCTGTTAAGATCAGTATATGCTATGTCTTCTCTTAAGAGAGAGTGACTGGTCTCGAGTCATTGGTGTGACTGACACCAAGACAAGCATGTAGGTGCTCAATAGAGAATGAGTCCACTGAACGCAATCAACAAGGAGTTCTCATACTCATGTCACATGAAAACTCATGGTTAGGATAATGCTAAGTAGTCATTTAACCTCAGACATCATAGTTGTCTTATGGTTAGGTCATTGATCTTTGACTATGTCACAGTCACTCCGTCAAAGGGTGTCCACAGCATAGTTGGGGTTAAGCCACTTAGCCATGGAGGCAAATGAATGCACAACAAGGGATCTTTAACATTCAAACCGCTTAAGGGAGAATACTCTATGATATGATTAAGAATCGTTGGCCAGAGTATGAATGAGATTTAGAAATTCGTTCCAAATCACATTCAAGCTAATCATATAAGTAAGAGAATCACATTGGATAGTAGACATGAATAAACTGTCAAATCAAACAATGTGGTCAAGAGTATTGTATTAGAGAAAAACCTTATTGCATTGTAATCCCAAACTGAATAGGTTCTCCACCTCTTTTGATTAGCTTGGGTAGCCATGACATACTGCTAGGTGTCACTCATGGTTTGTGGTAGCCCTAAAGGTGTATAATCACTAAAGAGAGAATTGAAAAGTAAGTTTCAATTCACAATCGGTTTGAAGAGTTCTAATCGCCCACTGCCTCGCTAAAAGAAACCTAATGGATCGTACAAGGTAGAGATTGAAGAAACAATGCAGATGAGTAAGGATAATTAAATGGTTTAATTATTTATGGCTAGGATTAATTAATATGTTAATTAATCAAACGAATAAGTTTGCTTTGGACCTCAAGTTAGTTTTGGGCCTCAAGGCCCAATGGGCTTCGAATGTCAAGTCCAATAACTCAAGTTGTATGACAACTTGAAAACACAAAGGGCATGAAAGGCCAATGAACCCACATGGCCGGGCATAGAGAGTGTGAGGGAGAATTGGTTTAATTTCAATTATTCCACTCAATGTAAGTGGCTATAAAAAGAAAATTATAACTCATTCCCTCATAAGGGTTTTCTAGAGAGAAGAGAAAAACACAAAAAAAAAGGCTTTATCCTCTCTTAGGAGGCCGGCCACCTTAGAAAGAAGGGACTAGCATCCATTTGTTCCTAGTTCACTCATCTCTTCCTCAATGCTCTCCTTGGTGTGGAAACTTAAAGGTTCCCTTTCTTGGGAACTTAGAGAATCCATTCCTTCATCCATATCCAAGAAGTCATGGAGCCAAGAAGCAAAGTTCCTCCATCGACAACCATAGAGCCAAGGAGCAAGGAGACTAAAGAAAGAAGACCCTCACATAGGTGAATATCCTTTGCTAAGCCAATAGGTGCTTCAAAGGTATAAAAGTTTCTCAACTCTTTTCTTTAAGATTTGAATTTCATGGGTAAAGTTTTGTTTTTTAGTGCATACAAGCATGATTCCGCCTTTAATTGTTAATTGCATGCATGGATGTTGCTCAAATGAATTTGTTTTCACAAATTATTCCTTCAATACATACTGTTAGAATGGATGCCAAAGAACCAAGTTAGATTCAAGAAAACTTTTAGGTATGAGGAAGGGTGATCGGTAGAAGAGGGTTGTGGACCTTCGGTACAACAAGGGTGGGCGACAGAGTTTCATGGCTCACCAATGTTTAGAGTCACGAAGAAGATTAAGGCGACACAAATACAATTGACTAATTGGGCAAAAACAACGAAGTGTTCAATTCCGGGGGAGATCTTAGAAACAGAGGATAAGTTGAATGCATTATTTGGAAGGCCTTTTACTAAAACAACTATAGCACAATGACATGAATTAAATACTCAATTGTAATCCTTACTAGCACATGAAGAAGCGTTATGGAGGCAGAGGTCAAAGGAAAATTGGTTAAAGCTTCGAGATCAAAATACAAAAATAAATTCACCAGAAGGCTAATCGAAGACAACGAAGGAATGCTTTACCGAGGTTATTTGATAAGGTCGGGGTGCGGCAAGAAGACAAGAGGGGTATGTAAGCGGAGATTGTAGATTATTTTTCGAAGTTATTTGACTCTCAGGGTGTGACAAATGTGTCAGAAATTATGCGGGTAGTGACTCCCAAGGTTTTGGCAGAGATGAATCAAGAGCTTATACGGCAAGTTTTGAATGATGAAATTAAAAATGCGTTGTTTCAAATGCATCCGACGAAAGCTCCAGGACCTGACGGTATGTCACCAGGTTTCTATCAGAAGTATTGGGAGACTGTCAACCAAGATGTATATGATGGGGTAAGGCATCTTCTTTCATCAGGTCATATGCTTAGGAAAATCAATTATACCCATGTCACTTTGATTCCAAAGAAACTTGACCCTACAACAATGACTCAACTTCGGCCGACAAGTCTTTGTAATGTGATTTATAAGATTTTCTCCAAGGTTCTTACTAACCGATTGAAAGTCATTCTCCAGGAAATTATTTCACCCTCCCAAAGTGCCTTTATACCTGGAAGGTTAATTTTTTATAATTGTTTTGTAGCTTCAGAGATTGCACATTATATGCATAGGAAGAATAATGGGTGGAATAGGGTGATGGCATTGAAGTTGGATATCAGTAAGGCTTATGATTGTATTGAATGGAGATTCTTGGAGCAAATTATGAAAAGGCTGGGATTTGCGGAGGAATGGATAAACTGGATAATGATGTGTGTTTCTATGGTGTCTTAGGTGTTCAAACTGAATAGGGAGCATGTGGGGCTAGTATATCTGAAACTGGGAATTCGTCAAGGTGATCCATTGTCACCGTTCGTATTTGTTTTATGTGCAGAGGGTTTATCAACTTTATTTGATTGTGGGAATCACAAGGCTGAATCCATGGGGTTCAAGTATGTAACGGGGCACCAAGTGTTCATCATCTTCTATTTGCTGATGATAGCTTCATATTTTCTAGGAGTTCTCCTCATGAGTGTTTGCAATTGAAGGAATTTTTATGTACTTATGAACAGGCCTCTGGGCAAGCGGTCCCAAAAATAGTGTTGCGTTAGTCGTAATCTCACGGAGATGGATGCTCAGTTGTTAGTTGATTACCTAGGGATGGAGCGTGTGGAGTACCATGACCGGTATCTACCAGTGTTTATTGGTAGGTCCAAGAAAGATACATTTGCTTATATTAAAGATCGGTTGTGGAAAAAGTTGAATGGGTGTTGTGGATCTTTGTTGAGTAGTGCGGGTAAAGAAATCTTGATAAAAAACGGTTGCACAGGCAGTACCATTGTATATGATGCAGACATTCTTGTTGCCTAAATCCTTCTATGAAGAGCTAAACCAAATGGTGGCACAATTTTGGTGGGGAATGGAAGCAGGTAAACGTAGAATACATTGGGTGAAATGGCAGCGGTTGTGTAAACCAAAAAGTGAAGGTGGTTGGGGATTTAAGGATTTATATGCATTCAATCTTACTTTGCTTGCAAAGCAAGGGTGGAGACTACTACAATAGCCTAATTCTATTGTTGCAAGAATTTTCAAAGCCCGGTACTACCCTACATCAGAGTTCTTGCAGGATCCAGTCAAACCTAATTCTTCTTACTGTTGGCGCAGTGTGGCAGCATCTTGGATAATTAGTTTTCAAGGTGCGAGATTGAGGGTGGGGGATGGTTTATGAATACACATTTTGGGGGATAACTGGCTGCCATGAGAGCACTTCTATAAAGTTCTCGGCCCTAAACCGATGGGGGTGCACTCATATCTTACGGTGAGATCATTAATGGTGGAGGATGACGATGACAGTGAAGAACATACGCGTACTTACGAAGGATACTTGTGGTTTCTGTGATAAAGAAGTGGAAAGAGTAGCATATGCATTATTGTTGTGTCCTAGAGTGGTAGCTATTTGGTTTGGAATCCATTGGGACTTCGTTCGTTTCATAGGGGTTCGGAGGGTGGCTGGAGTATATGGTGCAGAATGTATCTAAGGAAAGCTTTGAGCTGCTACTTGTCCTAGTTTGGAATATTTGGAAGGTACGTAATGATTTTATTTAGAATGGTGTTGATGTCTCTCCGTTGGATACCAAAATCAAAGCACAAACGTGGCTGGCCGAATTTAAAAAATG
This sequence comes from Malus domestica, assembly GCF_042453785.1. NCBI lineage: Eukaryota > Viridiplantae > Streptophyta > Magnoliopsida > Rosales > Rosaceae > Malus > Malus domestica. The sequence goes on from NC_091666.1 coordinate 6,423,124, forward strand.
GAATGATGATGCACTGCAAAACTCCTCAGCCAAGAGTATACAAATGGCAATCTCCAACTTCTGGGTGGATAAAGTGTAATTTTGATGCAGCATGGGATGAAAATAGGTCGATTGGAGGATTTGGGATGGTAGTTAGAAACTCAGAGGGAGGTTTTATGGCGGCACAGGTAAGCAAGGAGGAAGGTGTGCAATCAACATTACACGCAAAGGCTAGTGTTGCACGTGCAGTAGCGCTGCTCTTGCTCATATGGGTCACAGAACAGGTCAAGGTGGAAGGGGATGCATTGTAGGTGATTTATGCAATTCAGAATGCAGGTGGAGCGTATAGTGGTCATTACAGGCATCTATTTGTGGATACAAGGCACCTCCTGCAAGATTTCAAGCAATGAAAAATTATATTTGGTCTAAGAGAGACGAATAAGGTGGCTCATCACCTTGCAAGGTTTAGTCTAACTATTGATCACCCGGTTTCTTGGTTCGAAGAGCCTCCTAATGTAATTTCCAATTTATTATTGGAGGATAGTACTTGTAGTTAATTTTGGTGACACTCTTTTTCCCTTCGATCGGGTTGAAAGCCCCGGCAAAGTTTTTATTGAGGCCCAACGTAAGCACCCTATCCTCGATTTGTACGTATTTCAATCTTCAATGAATAGCGTACTTCTTCTAAAAAAAACGATACAAAGGTCTAGTTTGCACCATTAGTTAAGCGAAAATGAAAAAGGGAAAAAGAAAAAAAAATCATCAAATTGAATATTAGGAAGAGAAATTTCACAATACCCAAATGATAATTACACTCGTTCTCTCTCTCTCTCTCCACGCTTCTTTATTTTTGACAATTAAATTAATCAAGTAAAACAACAGACAGAATTATACATGGGTATGTACAAAAAAAAAAAAAAAAAAAAAAGGATGTGTGGTTACCATTTCCAAAAAAAAAAAAAAATTATATGGATTGTTGATGATAAATACTCATCTTCAAATTCAAAAGCTATAATTTTCTTTTTCCCACCATGTGATAAGCCTTTGATGACCAAGTCACTGCTATGGGCCGGTGATTGCTTATCGCGCAGGATGATAGTTTATATATATATATATATATATATATATATATATATATATATATATATATATATATATATATATATAGACATATACTAGTATTTGTCTACATACTTTGTTTGTATGAACATATTTTTTCTAGAGAAAATGAGAGGGAGAGAGGGAGAGAGAGAGAGAGAGAGAACGTGGGGGAGTGGTAGGGTTTTTTTTTTAATATTAGAGGTATTTTAACATCACTTGTAGGTGAGGTTTCAATAAAAAACAGTAAAATTTGAACATTTGAAATTACATTATTGCCCATCATTTTTTTGGTGTGATAGAAGACTAATTTATCTTTTCATCATATTTTGGTTGACAAAGAGAGTTTTATTAATTTGTAGATATATATATATATATATATATATATATATATATATATATATATATATATATATATGAATCCTTTAACATGAGGAACCCCCATTTTTATAAAAAAATTGAGGATACCCTTTTGACCGTTAAATTTGATTTTAATGAAATTCTGTGGTTGAGATTGCATGGCATGTGATTTAATCTCAACCACACAATTTCATTAAAGCCAATCTAACGGTCAAGAGGATGTCCCAATTTTTTTAGAAAAATAAGAATCCTATATATATATATATATATATATATATATATATATATATATATATATATATATATGAGTGTTTTTACACACATTTTGTAAGATCCACTACCTTGCAAGTATTAGGCCATGAGAGAACATCTCCTAGAAGTTATACCTGAGAGTTGGGTAGAGAGAGCTTGGGTGAGGAACAGCCTTAAAACCACCAGAATCAGCAATTTCCAGGAGACAACGGTGATAGAAAAGGGTTTTGAGAAAGAGTTCATTTTAATATTTTTGTAATTCAAGTCCCGCTTATATTTGAGCGTTAGGTTTGTGTATCTAAATAACATTACTCTGTTTTTATCATACTTAAGCGAAAAAATAGCAACACTGCCAGCATAAAGGAGAAAATTTCATTAATTGACCTCTAAAATCTAAATGAAGACATTCTCTATCTACAAGCTGAGTGGAAAATAGGCAGAGCAAAAACCAACATATTCATTCCAAGGACTTTAGGAGCCTGAAGAGCGCCGCCGCTTCCCTAATCCGCGAGAACTCTATGCAAAAGGCCTGGACTTCGATGAAAAGATCCTTGACTGCAAAGACAACCATTAATAAAAGTAAGCAACATAACGTTGAGATTAAAAATTGTTCACGTGTTGCTTCAATTGTTCTTACAACTAATGTACTACTTTGCATCCGATTTTACTGTCTCTACATTAAGTATGTGTGTTCAATCTGAATCAAGCGACCAACATAACATTAAATTGCAAGTATAGTGTGGCGCTGACCGTTGATAATGTTGTTTCGGATAAGGCTCTGAAGAAACACGCAAACTAGTCTCACAAGTCTGTTCTGCATGTATTTATCCTGGTAGTAAAAACATATTTAAACTGCTTAACAAGTTTACAAAATAAGAGTTTGGTAACAACGACCAAAAACCATTGTCTTAATACCCTCTCACACAGAGTGACGGAGGAAGAATGAATTATAATTAAAATAGTTGGTGAAGCATGCATATGGTGACCCTAGTAATCTTGTTTCAAGCGTATAAGTGAAAACCAAATAAAACAACTTTAACAAGTAATAGTTTACACCACAGTAAAAGCCAGCCTAATTGAAGAAAGAGAGAAACGCACATATCTGTTCGCATCTTCAACTAAGGAAACCAAACCAACCTATACTAATCAGCAAACACTAACACATTGATTTGCTTAACTTTCCTAAAAATGCAAGGCCTTAAAACGAACCTTAAATAGATAAGCCCTCATTTGAACATCTTCAGCAAAGAATAGGGGGAAGCAGGATGCTATATATTTGTATATTTTTTAAAGAAAGAGCGCAGAATTTCCTTGTGTTCAAGCAGGCTCTTAATTATTTTTTAAGTTAAACCCTTGCATGACATATTTCACTACATAGCTTCTAAATCAAGACTTGAACTGTGCCTTTGAATCTCAGAATACCGATAACCAGAGTCCACAGGGCAAGGTGGAAGCAAGTACCTTGATGTTCTCACAGGATGATATACAATTTGATATGTACATGTGTATGAACTCCGAAGGAAGTTTGACTGCTGTAGTAAGCCTGTTCACCACTTCCATAGAGTGCAGACTCATGTCCATATTGACAAGCACTGTAAAGTATCTGTGGCCACAAATAAAGGTTTTACAAAGCGTAAAAGGCTTGAAAATGAGGAAGCGAACAGGCTTAAAAGTTTAAAACAAAATAAAAATAATAACAGGCTTAAAAAATAATCTCTGATTCTCTGCATAATTTGACACACAATGTAAATCATAGAAACCAAAAACATACTCTGCAATTTCAGGGGAATTTATCAGCTTGGTGAGGACTTCAACTGCAATAAGGGGATTGTTTTCCACCAATTCCTGAAAACAATAATTGAGGAATTATACAAGTATTAGATTAAATCATATTTATTGTTGATGACTGATGGTTATGTGACAACAGTTACCGGTAGCTTTCTTGGTGTCAGCCCACAGTGATATACAAGTTTCAGGTCATTTGCCAACTCCGAAAAGACTTGCTGAACAAGGAAGGGGCAAGCATTAGGTCATCTCTTCATTCAAAATGACTGACGTAACAGGTTATGAAATAACATGAAATTCTCAGTAAAATGAGGCCGTCAAAAACCCTTTATCATAAATAATTTATTTTAGCAGGAATAATATTCGGGGGAGGGAGAATGTGACCTTAGGGCCACCACATTAGCAGACGTGCAACTACTAACTAGACTATACCCTAACCACATATTATCCCCAGGTTCAAACATAAGACTAAAGTCAAAGATGCTTACAAGGTATCATTTCTAATTGACTCCAAAACTCCAAGGTCCTGACACTAATTAAGCTTTAGTAGATCTGTGCTTCATATAAACCTTGGGGTCCAAACAAGAAGGGTCTCCTTTCAAGTTTCAGCGTTTTTGTTCTGAGGCCAGGCATGACTTTTAGGGCTGGTTTGGTATTGCTGTGCTTTGAAAAAAAGCTGCTGTGAGAATAAGCGGCTGTGCTGTGAGAATAAGCGGCTGTGAAATAAAGCCAGTAGAGTGTTTGGTAAACGTTTTTGTGAAAGTGCTTTTGGAAAAAAAAGCAGGATGATAGTGTGTCTTTTCATTAAATGAGCACTGTAGCTCCGTGTGCTTTGAAAAAATTGGCTTTTTTTCAAAGCAGCAAATAGCAGCTTCAGCTTTTCCTTTGATTTTCAGCTTATTCTCACAGCAGCTTCCAAAATAAGCCCTTTTTTTTCAGTTTACCAAACACAAAAATGACCCTCAGCTTTTTTTCACAGTGGCTTTTTTTAAAATCACCTCAATCCCAAACGGGGCCTTAGCCTGGCCAAAATCCTATAAAAAATAACAATAACAGTAATAACAATAAGTAATTCCATTGCTGGATTGGGCGACCTACGTTCTAACCCTGCCCACTGTTTGGGGTTTCTGATGCCCAATTTCAGTATTGCTTCAGAGTCTTGTTGTGCTTAAATCTATTTTCAGATCCTGTTCCGCACTGCTTCCTCCGACTTCTATAACTAACAAATTTACTTTAGCTCGTCACAACATTTAATACAGGCTATCTGTTCTCTTCGAAATCTCCAAACTTATCCCTCTCCCTTTCAGAATAAAGACACGAGAAAGCGAATTTTGCATCAGTAGACAAGAAAGCAGCCCGAAAAGGTCATCTCTCCAATAACGAAAAACCCATCTCCTCCATTGGAAACTCTAGCATTTCTTCCCAACCAAATAAATAGAGCTTATGTCCTTTTCCACCAGCACAGTATTTCTTAAGAAGCCAGAGTCCCCAATTCAACCTCCCATTAAAAAAGGTTATTCCACATTCTACATTTGGGCTAAGAAGGAAAGGATGATCAATATTCTTCACTCTCCTTTTACCCATAAACAAGGTCAGATATCAGCATTACGCCATTTTGTTAATCAACATCTTTAGTATACTCTTCCCATGAACAATCGTCAAGGCAAAGCATGAACCTTACAAGGGACCTCAGCCTTCCAAATCACTAGAATGGGCTGATGAAGGGGTAAAGATGGTTCATCATCAATAATGCCATCCCCCACACCCCCCCCCGGGGCCCCGCCCCCACAACCCCCTCCTCCTTCTCTTTTTAGACCAACCCAACAATGGTTCACACACTAAATCCTAGGACCAACATCACCCAAAGGTGAGACACAATATATGACTTGACTAAACGATATGAAAATAATCAGTCATTCAACATTTGGACTGATACATAGAAGTATAAATGCATATTTATATTAAACATGATTATATTGCTTAAGATATTTAAATATTATGAAGGGTATGCTGTATATACATGTCGGCACCTCTTGTTGTGCAGCCGCAATTGGTCCTTTTAATGCTTTTGCAATCAAGTCCCTGACAGCTGCCCCTCTGCTAGTATCAAAACACATGCCATCATCCCATAAAAGTTCATGATTGTCAACAGGGTTGAGCCACACTAGCTGAAACATGTTTGACAAGCGAAATCAAGTGAACAAGAATTCCCTACAAATAATCAATAAATATACCCTTATGTCTTACTTCATCATCCTGAACTGGGAGCCTTGGTGGAATAGGCCTGTTCCAGTGTGGACCTAACCCTTCCAGCGCTAAATTGGATAGCAAGCCAAGCACTGTCTCGTCTCTATCTCCAGATCCAATTTTAGGTTTTGTTCCAGTTTGTAGATCAAACCTAGAATATGAATCCTAATGTCAAGTGGAGAAAGAGCAAAGAAGAAGAAAAATATATCCATTGTTAAGGGTCTTACTCTAATGAGTTAACATCACAACCATGAGGAACATCAGGGTCTGCAACCACATTTCTGACAGAACCATCCTTGAATGGAGAAATAAACCGGTCTGGATGAACTTTATCAGCATACTGCTGCTGCAACTGTTCTTGTTGCGGGAATGCCTGACAGTGAGGACAATTGAAAAATATCTATTATATACATAGACTGAGAATGTTTCTCAACACACTGTTTAACAAAATCCCTGAATGCAAGTGGATCCTGCATAGGCTTGAAAGATTACTATTTGTGAGTAAACTTAATAGTAAACTATACATAGGTCTACATAACTTACATGTACTGAAGGATCAAAACTTTTGATGTACTCTGCAGCAGATTGTTTAAGTATCTGAAAAAGACGATTCTCCTTCAGATAAACATAATCTTGCCACAAAGGATTCAAGATAAGATGATGAGGCAGTAACAAAACAAAGTAATACAGTTGCTGGTTACACTTCACACTGGTGTAATTAAACTAGTTTCTGATACTAACATTTCATTTACGTGTACAACGAATATCAATGACAACTACTTATAAAACAACGCATCCTGCAAATAAAACAACCAAGGTTGAAAAACTTGAGCTGATAATAAACAAGAATTCAAAGTCTCCTGATTGGGTTTTTATTTCCTTGTGGAGTTATTGAGAAAATGAAAGCTGATATGGATGCTTAGTGAGATATAGGAAGATCAGTTCTCTATCTGACAAAATTTGTAATTTTGAGAGAAGAATCTACAAAAGGAATCTTACAACAATAACCAATATCAGAACAAACACAAGATGAGGTTTTTTTTTTTTATCAAAACTTGATGAGCCAACAGCTGCAAGATAAAACTTCAATTTCAGACATCCAAATTTTGATTTGCTTTACAAATTGTACTCAGTGGCTTCAAAAAATACTTCCAAGCTTACTTAAAATTTAAAAAAATTAAATTAAATTAAAAAAAAAAACTCATTAAAATTAAGAATTATAAAACTTAAAGTTTTTTCTAAATGCATTGACTCTTAATACATTAACAATAGATTCACCCTGTCTTATTTTATGTTCTTTCTATTGAACATCATATGCCACATGCAACATCTTCGACCAGAAAGGCCTTATGCTTAGACCTGGGCCAACAGGCTTAGTCTTGGGCTTCCAAAAGGGTTATTTCTTTTGTAACCAAAGCTGTTACTACTGTGCAAGAGAGGAAGCACAAAAATTTTGCCGGTTACAATTCAAAGTAGTGTAGTAGAACAGTTCTGATGTTAACAATTTACATGATATATACAACATATATCAATGCTAACCATAACTCATAACTAGCTGCTAATTGCCACTAAAAAGTAAAAACACACACTTCCAATATCGGATTCATTGTAAATTTGTAATGCTAATTGAGCAACATTCCTAGGGTAAAGGAAGAAAATAAAAAATTCATGTCGGTTTGCAGTTTTGTATCATAGGTACAAACAGAAAAGTAACAGTTTGTAGAAACTAAATGAACAACATAATTCAGATTAACGAATCAAAAGGCTAAAAAATAATGGAGAACCTCTTTGCTACCACTAGAGCCATCAGAGCCAAATAGCTGTAATAGCTGCAGAACAAGTGCCCTCTCATACTTTTCGACTTCAACATCACATGCAGCCTGCAACCCAAGCATAAAAGCTCACACTAACAAATTGAAGTTTTTTCTAATAAGAAAGCAGATTACAATGTTATTGTACTAAAGTATCAAGAAAGCAACTTAAGAGCCAAATAAACTGTTAGGCATAGATTCAATCTCATGTCATTTCAAAGAATGGTCTGTCACTTGTTTAACTATTGCTTCAAATTGGTAACAGAATCATAACAAAGAATGGTCTGTCACTTGTTTAACTATTGCACAGCAAATAGATACCAAGAAACTGATTTCAATCGGACACCGATCATTGTTTGTGAACACCAAAGCAACCAAGACTGCCGATTCTTGAAAGAAAAATGCGCAATGCTTACGTTTATAAGTAAACTAAAGAACGGATTTGCAGAAGGTTTCTGGGACGAATATGCCTGCTGAAGAATAGTGAACGCAATCAAACGTTGAGAGGAGTTCAGCATCTTCTTGTCCTGCGAAGCATAGCATTTTTTTAACACAAAAAAGTTTTCAGTTAATATCAATATATGTCTTCACTTTGGGTATTCATAATCATACATTCAAATTATGAAAACCCCATAATTGATACGCCATTGCACATAAAACCCTAGCAACATAATGGTAAGGGATCTAGGGTTTTTCCTTCAATTCTATAAAGAAATGAAATTGGGCACCTCTCAATGCTTGTCCTAAAGCAGGCGCCACGAGGGAGGGAGAGAGAGAGAGAGAGAGAGAGAGAGAGAGAGAGAGAGAGAGAAAGAGAGACAGACCTGTAAAAGAAGGGAGAGAGAGAAGCAGGGAATGAATTGGCGGCCATGGGAGAAAATGGAGTTGAACTCAGAGACGATCTCTTCGATCGGGCGCTGCTCTGCTCTGAGCAGTCCAAACACCGCTTTCGATTCTTCAAAGCCGAGCTTCATCTTCTAGCCTTTCACCAACACCCTCGCAGACGTCGACAGAGACACAGAGAGACGAAAGGAAGAAGAAAACTATTTCTTTTCTTTTTCTTCTATTTCTTTTTTATATATTTTATATTTGAAGTTGAAGGAAGAAGAAAGAAAATCAATTATCCATCAGCGTACTGAATCCAGTGTGACGTAAGCAAACTGGACTGGTTCGACTTTCAACGGGTTAATCCCATTCCAGACTTCGGTTCCATTCTTCACCTAACAAAATAAAATTTTGCCAAATCCGAAGGGAAATTTTTAAATGTGACCGGTTGATACATCATGTGTTACTGTATAAATTGTGAAAATTTTTATTTTTCAGTTATAGATCTTCCTCAATTCGACACAGTTTCACCTTCAAACCTTCGGTTTGGTACGGATCTACTTAAATTTATTACTAAAATTATATTGTTCGGTTAAAGTCAAATTCTGTGCAGTTCATACTTGTTTATGATTCCGAATACCAAATCAAAATGGTATTTAAAATTTATTAGTACAATTATTATATTATTAGCATTGGATTCAGGATTCAACGGGATACATATTGTATTGGGTCTAGCTTTTTCTTTTACAATTACTCCTGATCTTTGAAATATTAAAAGGAAAACTATTGAAAATTGTTTGAAAACTTTGAGTTTTAATGATAAGTACAAAATAAAGGGTAAAGTGAATAGTACCAGGATTGACTTTTTAGTGTAAAAATGTGGTTTTTCGTTAAAGTGAACAGTACCGGGTGCTTTTCGTTAAAGTTTCCAATATTAAATGAAGTAGAGTATTGTATGTTTCCCAGGATATATACTTGGAACTATAGTAGGGCTCTCTACCCATTTATTCACTCGACCAAATATATATATATATATATAATTTTTTTTTTGTAACATGACAATAATTCAAACAATTTAAATAAGATTTTGGACCTATTCGGTAAGAATGAAATATTCTCATAATTATCCATTGATACAACATGTAAGATCTCACATCGCCCAGAGGAGTGATCCTTATATGTATATTCTCATCCCTACCTAGCATGAGGTTTTTTGGGAGCTCACTGGCTTCGAGTTCCATCGGAACTCCAAAATTAAGGCGCGAGAGCAATCCCATGATGAGTGACCCACTAGAAAGTTCTCATGTGAGTTCCCAGAAACAAAATCGTGAGGGTGTGGTCGGGGTCCAAAGCAGACAATATCGTGCTACGGCGGTGGAGTCGAGCCTGGAATGTGGTGAGGGCCTGGGGCGGGATGTGACTATTTGGTATCAAAGCTTAACCCTGGTTGTGGTGTGCCGATAAGGACGTTGGGCCCCTAAGGGGGGAGGATTGTAAGATCTCACATCACCCAGGGGAGTGATCCTTATATGTATATTCTCATCCCTACCTATCACGAGGCTTTTTGGGAGCTCACTGGCTTCGAGTTCCATCGGAACTCCGAAGTTAAGTGAGTTCATGCGAGAGCAATCTCATGATGGGTGACCCACTGGAAAGTTCTCATGTGAGTTCCTAGAAACAAAACCGTGAGGGTGTGGTTGGGGCCCAAAGCAGACAATATTGTGCTACGGCGGTGGAGTCGAGCCCTGGATATGGTGGGGGCCCGGGCCGGGATGTGACACGACATGCTGCTTTTTCCATTCATTTCTTTCATGATCAGTCGTGGTTTTACAAACTCTACCTATGGTATGGACGTTGCTTCGTACAAAGATAATTTATCAATAATAGACAAAAATTAACCCTCATTTTCATAAATGTCACTTTTTATAAAAAAAAAAATCAAATACAACAGAAATTTCACATGAATAGACCTAAATGCCCTCAACATCCAAAACCCATTTACATAGAAAAACCAAAACAATTGAATAGATCTCCTATGCATCTTTCTTTGAGGAACTATCATCCCCTATGATGCACATATACTTTACCTTGGTTGCATATTTTTATTCGATCCTTTTCGAATATGATACTTGCGGGATACTCTTGAATACTCGTCAGATAGATATCATAATTAACGGACACACCTTAACTTGACGGATACACATATCCCACATTTGGGATACAAGTATGCTTTTACCTTTATACTTTCAAATAAGAAATTAAAAAGAAAAAAATAATAAGAGACGGAGCCTTATTTGAAATCAATGAATATGAATTATGAAGAGCCAACCTCTAATTGAAACTATGAATAAAACTGTCACCCTTCTTTTATATATACCAAGGGAATTAGATTTCCAACTTTTCTTCTCCAACAAATCAAATGAACTTGAATTTGGATGATCTTGTGTTATCAAAATATGTTCCAAGTTATATATTTTTATTTTATCAAAATATGTTCTAAATTATATATTTTTATCTTTGTTTATTATTATATAATTTTAATTGTCATATCTATCGCGCATCGTATCTTACTTTTTAGAGATTTTTTGTATCAACGGATTGTACCATATCGTGTCGCCATATCCATGTCCGTGTTCCACAAATCATCCCCAAATTTCGACCTCTTGTTAATGTTAAGTTGCGCAATTTGGGGAGCTAGGAACTCAAGGTTTTGAAATGGAAAGATGGAAGCCCCGAACATCCTTGCATCCCGTACCACCTCCCCATGGTTTGATTTTGTCCACAGCAACTCAAACTCCTCCAAGCCTAGACCCTCTACTCTTCTTTCTTTTCTTCTCTTCTTGGTGAGATGGAGTTTCTCAATTTCATCTGAGGACTTCTTTTTGTTTCCAAGTTACAGTTGGGTTGACATCATGAAATGCACCTCTCATTTTTCCTTAATTATGATCTAATAGGGTGTTGTCTCTTATGTTTATTTGGTTTTAATTATAAGGGTATTTAAGTATATTTAAATGGTTTTCTGCTATATTTGAAAGAAATTATAAAAAATGACATTTATGAAATTAAGTGTTAAATTTTGGATGTTAATGATAAATTCTCTCGTACGAATGTGGTTTTTCTTTTTTGGATGCTTTTACTTGTTTTTGGCAAATATGCATTCTAAAATGGTTACACAAAATTACAAACAAAACAAATCATTTCATATACTAAATCAAAATGCAAATGTCTTGGCACTTTGCAAACAAAAAAACACGATCCAAATTACAAATCCTGGGCAGCAGTTCCTTGGGAAATGAATCCATGGCAGCACGGTTCCTTTGGAAATCCTTTTCAAATAGCAAATACAATTCAAATTATCATTATTGATGACACGCCCCCATCCCGATATCCTCGGGATATCGGGATGGGGGCGTGTCAGATTGGTATCAGAGCCTAACCCTGGCCGTGGTGTGCCGACGAGGACGTCGGGCCCCTAAGGGGGTGGATTGTAAGATCCCACATCGCCCAGGAGAGTGATCCTTAAATGTATATTCACATCCCTACCTAGCACGAGACCTTTTGGGAGCTCAATGACTTCGGGTTCCGTAGGAACTTTGAAGTTAAGCAAGAAGGAGGCCAGAGCATTCCTAGGATGGGTGACCCATTGGGAAGTTGCTCGTGAGTTCCCAGAAACAAAACCGTGAAGGCGTGGTAAGCTCAAAGGGGACAATATCGTGCTACGGTGGTGGAGCGGGCCCGGGAAGTGGTCCGCCCCGGGCCGGGATGTGACAATTGATGCACAAAACCAGAGGTTTTGGAACAACGTAAATCCGACCGTGAATATGCAAGAAAGTAAATAACACAAGATGTATCGTGGTTCATCCAAAGGTTTGGGCTACGTCCACACTGATATTGTATTTATCTGAGAGGTGAGGGAGAGAATGTGAGAGTCTCTGTAATGAGAGTGAGGCTTTGAGAGGGAGTGAAAGGGCCTAGGAATTGGTCTCCCTTAATTGTGAGGGTGATGAGTCCTTTTATAGAATAATGGCTCATCACTTATTACATATTTGCCCATTCCTTTATTACATAATTACATTTAAGTCCCCCAAGTATTTGTACGAGATCTAAATACGGAGGTCATAAGTATGGTATAAACAGTAGTCCCCCAAGTCTTCAGTCAAGAGAGTCTTTTGGCTGGAGACTTGAAATTAAGTCCATGTGTGGGCCGAAGTAACTAGATGTTGTCTTGAACTGATGCTCGATATGAGGCGGTGCTCAATCTGAAATGATGCTCAACTAGAAGTAACACATGTTGCGAGGCTGCTTGGCTCGTGGCTTATGTTGCCTTGGTTGGCTCGGCTTGTGGCGTTGAAGGTGAGAGAGTCCCTTTTATAGAATAAGGGTTTGCTCCTCAATACATGAATAATGGGCTAGAGTGGATGTTCTCTAATGATGGTGATGGAGTCCCTTTTATAGAATAAGGGTTCGCTCCTCAATACATAAGTGATGGGCTAGGAGTAATGCTCGCGGCGAGGCGGTTGCTCAGCTGGCGGCGTTGCTTTCTAATGAAGGTGAGAGAGTCCATTTTATAAAATAAGGGCTCGCTCCTCAGTACATGAATAATGGATTAGGAGTGATGCTCGCGGCGAGGCGGTTGCTCAGTTGGCAGCTATGCTCTCTAATGAAGGTGAGAGAGTCATTTTTATAAAATAAGGGCTCGCTCCTCAGTACATGAATAATGTGTGCTCTCTAATGAAAGTGAGGAGGTCATTTTTATAGAATAAGGGCTCGTTCTTCAATGCATAAATAGTGGGCTACGTCCCTCAAGTATTTTTCATGAGGCCCAATTGAGGCCTAATATATGGTACATAATGTAGTCCCCTAAGTCTTCGGTTAATAAAGGTTGTTGGCTGGAGACTTCAAATTCAATCCATGTATGGGCCGAAATGGCGGTTGCTCAGATGCGGTCTTTGTAGACCATGCACTGAAACTTTGTAGGTGAAGATTTGCAAGTTGAAGCTTTGAAGCTAGAGCTCTGTAAATGAAGCTTTTGAAGCTAGAGCTCTGTAAATGAAGCTTTTGAAGCTAGAGCTCTGTAAATGACGCTTTTGAAGCTAGAGCTTTTGTAAATGAAGCTTTTGAAGCTAGATCTCTGTAAATGAAGCTTTTGAAGCTAGAGCTTTTGTAAATGAAGCTTTTGAAGCTGATTGACATGAGTAATGCTTATGAATGTTTATGTTGATTGGCATGAGTGATGCTTATGGATGTTGACATGAGTGATGCTCATGAATGTTTATGTATGATTGACATGAGTAATGCTCATGTATAATTTGAAGTACTGGGTGTACTTTTGATCACCTGGTTGGTGGTAATAGCGACAAGTTGCCGAATAATTTTGGAGTACTGAGCGTACTTTTGATCACCTGGTTGGTGCTATTTTGGGCTTATGGGCCTTCGCCTTCCACACAACATTCCAGCCCATTTATTTTGGGTTTTGCCGTTTTTTTTATTACCCTCTAATAGGGTTATACATATGTCTCTGAAAGATAAGAAAAATAAATTACATCATTCAAAACAAAGGTTTCGATAGTTGCAGATCGTTGGTGCGTACTGTACCTACTGCGTACTGGGTTGTTGCAGATCTTTTTCCATGTGCGTATTCCAGTGGCTTCTTTAGAAAAGTGGGAACATGCATGATGAAAGTTTTCTTTTTCAAAAGTTGATGGCATCTTCTGCTTTGCTTTTCCTTTTGTTTTTGATTTTCTGCAATTATCTCCGAGACTGATTGAGTAGTGGGTTGTTTCATCATTCTCTGGTGGCTTAGAGAAGTAATAATGATAAAGCAAAATAATAAAGAAAAATGAGTCTTATCTGCAATCACGGAAGAATCAAATTTTTTTTGGTAGCCCAACCCTTTGTGCGTCAGCAGTTAATTTGTGTGTGTTGTCCATGTCGGCTTTTCCAAAAAAGCTTCTTTAGTCTATCTCTTCCTCCAAATTTCAGAAAAGCACTGATAAAGCTTATAAGGCCTGTGAAGCTCAAATGCGACTTGGATTGCTGAGAAAAGTCGGCATCTAATACAACATTTTCCAACTCTTGATTCTTTAAAACATATTCCTCATCCTCTATGATGGGCCGCATCTAGGTGGTGGATCTTTCTGGCGAAAGAGGGATCCATCACTGATCCCCAGCAAAAGTAAGCCATGCATGATTCCTTGAGGGAATGAGTGGAGACTTCCTGAGCAGCCTAGACACACTTATTAGTAGTTGCATCAATGAGTGAGCTGTTACAGTTGCTGAAACTCCCACCAGATACTCGAAGGCGTTGGCAAATGACCACTTTGAGTTGACAGGGAGCGGAAATCCGTAGATGTACATAGTGGTCGCCTCTCTGGCTGTCACCATGAACAACAGCGCCGTCACCGAGGCCACCATGCACAATGCCCTTAAGCACAAATGCGTCACTTCAGCTCTCTGACAAACGGCGTGAGGACCTTCGTATCATGCACAACGACCATGAGGACCTTAGGTTAATGCCAGCCACCACGCGTCCGCCGCGGCCTCCAATTGAATTAGGAGCAACTGGAGCGCAGTATACGCCGGTGTAGGAGCAAACGTTGGAGCCATTCCAGGTGGTGGTGAAGTTGAAAGGGTCGGAGAAGATGGATGACTTCCAAGCTTAGAGGGCAACGTAGGCTTGGCGAAGCTTTGGGTTCTCAAACTGAAGAAGGCTTGGATCTACTGCTTTGACAACTTCATCAGTATCAGTAACAGCAGTACTAGTACTGGCGGATGCGCATGCCAACAAAACAAACAGCCAGCAAGGAGGAGGAGGAGAGGTGCCTCCTAGAATATGGAGGAGGATGAGACATTGGCATTGGTGAGTGAGATGGAGCAGATGGTAGGCAGACAGTCAGTCACATGTGTCTCTCCATTTTTTTTTTTTTTAAATTAGAAGCAGCTACTGCACAGAGAGATAGAGCTCTGTGTTTGTGTCGCTGGGTTTTGCAGATGCACAGTGGACAATGGTGAGGTTGTGAAGATTTCACGGTGGTGAGATGAAAAAATGAAATAGAACCAACATAGCTTTTTGTGTCGATTCCCACAGACGGCGCCAAATGTTGATGCACAAAACCAGAGGTCTTGGAACAACGTAAATCCGACCGTGAATCTACAAGAAAGTAAATAACACAAGATGTATCGTGGTTCACCCCAAGGTTTGTGCTACGTCCACACTGATATTGTATTTATCTGAGTGGCGAGGGAGAGAATGTGAGAGCCTCTATAATGAGAGTGAGGCTTTGAGAGGGGGTGAGAGGGCTTAGGAATTGGCCTCCCCTAATTATGAGGGTGAGAAGTCATTTTATAGAATAAGGGCTCCTCACTTATTACATATTTGCCCCTTCCTTTATTACATAATTACATTTAAGTCCCCCGAGTATTTATACAAGATCTAAATACGGAGGTCTTAAGTATGGTATAAACAATCATATTGTAGAAAAAATACATTTCAAATTGTTAGGGAAACTGTTGAAAAATTACATGAATAAAGAAAAAGGGAACCAAATAGCAATAAATAGAACCAACAACATCCACATGGATTAAGCCATAGCCTTTTCTATCATCTGTTGGAGAATAAGTTAAGTTTTAAATTAGTCTCCTTGATTCTTAAGAAACCTTTTGTAGTTGGCTTGATAACCACATCAAGTGGCCCAGTAATAAGGACGTGGACTACGACTCTTCAATAAATAAATAAATGTGGGAAGGTCCCGGGTTTGATACTCCAAGATGTTGAGTCTGCTTGACTATGGTCAGAGGTAGGGTGAAATTCCGCATAGACTCTCCGGGTCCGAAATGAGTGACTTGCAACCAGTTGTCTTCTTTTTCTAAAAATAAAAAATAAAAAATAAAATAACAATCTCAAAAAGTGAGGCCCATATAGAATAGCGGGCTTTTTGTTGTTGGTTTAAAGTGGACTGGACTGGACTCTCTTTGGTGTTTCGGAAGAGAGATTAAAACGACGTCGTAGCGAACGAAACCCTTCCGATTTGGCGCAGTCGGTTTTGAGCTGCCGAAGCAAAATTTTATGTGTTTGCAATTGTGAACATTGGAGACGCGCACTTTCACTTTTTACAGTAAGCACCTTCTACTACTCTCGTTTTCTTCCCCTCTTCATCCAAAGATCCGATCTAGGGTTTATCTAGGGTTTCTGCTCCATCTCTCTCTCTCTCTTCGATGACCATGTCCTCTCAGACCCCCGATATCTTGGGCGACCGTCAGTACGGTCAGGACGTCCGCACTCAAAATGGTTCTGCCTCTCTCTCCCCTCTGGGTTTTCCATTTTAGGGTTTCGTACTGAAATGCTGCTAATTTTGTCCGACTTTGTTTTGGTGAACACAGTGATGGCCTGCCAAGCTGTTGCAAACATTGTCAAATCTTCACTCGGCCCCGTTGGCCTCGACAAGGTCTCTCTCTCTCTCTCTCTCTCTCTCTCTCTCTCTCTATATGTATATTTGTATGAATCTGAGATGTTATGGGCGTTTAAGGTTTCAGTTGGGCTATTACTACTTTATACTTCTAGTAACGTTGTTTGGTGTCCTTTACTACTTAAAAGCTTCAAAATTTTCAGTCAATGTTTGATTTGTCATCAATAGTTCTTCTGTAGAAGTGCTTTTACTCATTAGTGATTTTGGTAATTTCAAAATTTTTATTGAAACCCTATGACATTCCCTTATTTTTCTAAAAAAAATCACTTCCAAGGAGAAGCAATGCTTCTTCATATAATTACTTAAAGTGATTTAATTCTTCTATAAATCACTCTTCAATTTTTTCTAAGCACTCTATTAGTGATTTCGCTCGCCCTAATCACTCCTAAACAGTGGTATGGAGTTTCATTCTTTTATTTGTTGTCCTTATGGTGAATTTGTATGCTTAAAAATCAATGGTGGAGTTGATGTTTGTCTAATGGAAGGGTTTCAGCTAGTTGAGCAGGCCCCTCATAGTGGAGTCAATGCTTAAAATAACTAGTGAATTCGTATGCCTAATTGTATAATATTATAAATTATGTATGCATGGGTTTCAGCTAGTTTACTATGTTTATTGATTGGTCATTTCAGATGCTTGTCGATGATATTGGTGATGTGACTATTACTAATGATGGAGCCACTATACTCAAGATGTTAGAAGTTGAGCATCCTGCTGCCAAGGTGTGTGGAAGTTGGTTATTTCTTGCAAATATGATAATATAGATGCGTTTATACATGTCTGACAATGCATTTATACATGTGTAGGTGCTTGTGGAGTTGGCTGAGCTCCAAGATCGAGAAGTTGGAGATGGGACGACGTCAGTGGTGATTGTAGCTGCAGAGTTGCTTAAGGTAATCCTATCTGTTTTTTTTCCTCACCCCACATGCTTTTTTAGAAGCAATATTATGTTCTAAAGGATTTTTTTTTTTAACTGGGTAATCAATGGTTTGCTTCTAATTCTGCAGAGAGCAAATGATCTTGTAAGGAATAAGATTCACCCAACATCAATAATCAGTGGTTACAGAGTGAGCACCTCTTCTTGTTTCTTTTTCTATTTTTGATTCAATATTTAGCAACAGCATATACTTGTAAAATATTTTGTGGCTTATAACATGGTGCTGTTCTTTTGTATTTGGACCCCTTATGTCTGACCGTATCACCCTCTGTGCAGCTTGCTATGAGGGAAGCATGCAAATATGTTGAGGAAAAATTAGCTGTGAAGGTAAGGTTCCTCCAGTAAATTCTTTTTTCAATGTGTGCAGTAAAAGGGTCTCTTGTTATTGGAATAAATTTCACTTTGGCTGTACAGAATACGTCGGAATTCTTTTCTGAATTTTTTTAGAGGTTTGGAAGGATCGCATATAGTGTGGAAAGAAATTAATAGTTCTGAACATTCAATTGACTCTTGCCAAAAAGGCTTACTGCTCGTACATTCATAGTCATAATTCATTGATAGTGTCTAGGCATTAAGCTTTGACATACAGAAATGTGTGGTTCATTTGTAAAACATTTGATACAAAAAATATTACTGTTTGTTTAATTGATTGTACCTTGATTTTCCTAGGTTGACAAGCTTGGAAAAGATTCTCTAGTAAATTGTGCAAAGACAAGCATGTCCTCAAAGTTGATAGGCGGTGACAGTGACTTCTTTGCAAATATGGTATGCTATTTTGAATTTATATTTCGTTAGAAATGAATGTTAAATGAATTGAATTTATTTTCGTAAGGGCTAATGTTGCTGGATTTGTCACTCATATGAATTCCTTTTCTCATGTAAAGTTAAATAGTTGGCAAATCTTATCTGCGGTTTCAGGAGCAGAAGTTAAACCCTTTGGTTTTTTTTTTTTTTTTTTTTTTTTTTCCTGTGCGTGTTTTAACGATCCTAGTATACAATTGCTTTTTCTAGGTTGTCGATGCAGTACAAGCTGTAAAGATGACCAATGCTCGGGGGGAAGTCAAGTACCCAATCAAGGTTGGTACTTGGTAGTTATGTATACACATGGTAGTGAAGTTTCCATCATGTGCTCATATGCTTCCTTATATTATTCTATCTTTTCTTTGTTATTGCTTTAGTACTTTGTCTTAGTTGCTCTTTTTTTCTTCAGGGGATTAATGTTTTGAAAGCTCATGGAAAAAGTGCAAGAGATAGCTATCTCTTAACTGGTTATGCACTAAATACAGGCCGTGCTGCACAAGGAATGCCACTTAGAGTTTCCCCTGCAAAGATTGCCTGTCTTGACTTTAATCTTCAGAAAACCAAAATGCAAATGGGTGTCCAAGTTTTAGTTAGTGATCCCAGGGAGCTTGAAAAAATTCGCCAAAGGTGATAAGATGATCGACCTTAATTTATACATCATATCATTGCATGTGTATATCACGTAACCAGCTTTGCACCCTGTCCATAGCATGTTGTTGGAGGGTATGAACACATTTTAGCATGCTGTGGTATAGAATAGGTGATTCTGCTGTGATATTATGTAGTCCTTTTCTCCATACCGCTAAAAAGACTTGGCTTAATCACCCTTTAATCATTGAAATTGTTAGGCCCATATTGAATTATGGAATGTACCTAGGATTCAAAAACTGCTATGAATCCTCGAACATAATGGTAACTGCCTCAAATAGATAGGCTTGGTAAGTTAAGGATGTTACTGATCATTGCTTACACTTGGGAAAGGATTTGAATCACTTTTTCTGTATTGATGATTGTCATTATGTTAAAAAGCCATCTATTGATGCTTTATTGTGTGTTTGGTAATGTATTGATGATATGTATATCTCTACAGAGAAGCTGATATGACAAAAGAGCGTATTGAAAAACTTCTGAAAGCTGGAGCAAATGTTATTCTGACTACAAAGGGGATTGATGACATGGCACTCAAGGCAAGATTCTTTTGTGATTTGTTTCTCTAACTTTTTTAGACAAGCCACAACTGATATTCAATTTTACAGTTCTAGATTATTAGCACTCCAAAAAAATCATCCTGCGGTCCTCCCCCTTTTATTTTGTTTGTCACTAAGGAGTGCAGGAAGACTTTGATGGAGTGCCAATAGCAGATCCCTTATTATCATTTTTTTTAAATTTTATATTATGGTTAATGTTAGCTTGGTCATACACCTTTGGACCAGGCCAAAGATTTGAATGGCTGAACACTCACAGTTAATGTTTTTGGCGATACTTTTTTTGTAGGTTCCTCTCTTATTTGAAAATTGTGTATGATCTTTATGATATGTTACTCTTATCCACTTCAATACATCTTTAGGACTATAAAATATGCTGTTGTTTAATACAAAAATGCAGAAGCTTGAGGTCTCAAAGTAACCATGTTATGAAACTAACGAGTAGTTGTACTGTCTTTATTTTAACTTCTTTGTTGTTCTTCGGTATACAAAGAAATATGATTTATATATTGGCGGTGTGGGTATATGTAGAGTCTTCTATGTGGCTTCACTGTTGTTAGTGTGCAATCTATCTACAATGAGTGTTTATCAATGCACCGGGTGTATTAAGCTCATCAATTGCATTAACTTTATATCCTTGGTTGTTTTTTCAGTATTTTGTGGAGGCTGGGGCTATCGCTGTAAGACGTGTTCAGAAAGAAGATATGCGCCATGTTGCTAAGGCTACAGGTGCAACAATGGTAAAATTCTTCATGTCTTCTCTAATAATACAATTGTCTTGCAGAGTAATTTTCCTTTGGAATCATCACGTGTCATATCCTGATCAGCCTATAAATTGAAAACAATACATGAATATGTAAATATTTTTTGTGAAGAACCTAAACCCAAATTTAGGGTGGAATACTTGATAACAGTACATCAGTGGACTCTTGAAAACACTACGTCGGTATACTACTAAACAATTCTTAATTGAAAACAATCAATCAGTGGACTACTTGTTCACTCATGTTGTATTTGTTTTTTATTGTCAAAAAGTAGATCCATATGCTGTATAACTATGTCATCTTGTGTTTTTTAATCTGTAGGTTTCAACTTTCGCTGATATGGAAGGGGAGGAAACATTTGATATGTCACTTCTTGGATCTGCCGATGAAGTTGTGGAGGAGCGCATTTCTGATGATGATGTGATTTTGATAAAAGGAACAAAAAATAACAGTGCGGTGAGTGAGTTCAATTAAATTTTTAACATTTTTCCCTGCTTGACTTGAGTTCTTATTCCTGAAGTTTTTGTGAAGTTTATGCATTTATGTGTAGGACATGACTTAGATAAGTGCGCATAACCGTGACCAATCTATTCAAGAAGTAATGAAGTTACACGAGTATTACATTTTCTATAATCATATGGTATGGACTGATTTTTTCAATATATTATTTTCAGGTGTCATTGATCCTCAGAGGTGCAAATGACTATATGCTTGATGAGATGGAAAGAGCCCTTCATGATGCTTTGTCTATTGTCAAGAGGACTCTAGAATCTAACATGGTAAAATTTGGCACTTCCTGAGTTCTTTCTCCATTGTTTAAAATGGGTTGGTGATCTTTTCTTTTAATGGTGTGCATTGTTTGGTAGTGGTGATAAATTAATTATTGTTTTTCTTTAATTATTATGATTGCAAGAAATTTATGGAATACATTGTCTTTGAGTATTTGTGGTCCTTTTCTTTTAAAAGATATCGTAGATCCTATATCAGCAACTGGATTGTTGATGCTTTTGTCCCTTTCCTCCATTTACTTGGGCTTTTCGATTAGATAACACATAGTAACATCTATTTAATACATCAATGACAAGAAAGGATCAGAACATTTTAAATTCACTCTCCTGAGCGGTAGGCAAGTGCCTTCGCCCATGAGCGGTAGGTCTCGGGTTCGAGACTTGGGAGCAGCCTCTTCATAAATGGGGGTAAGGCTAGCCGACATTCACCTCTCCCAGACCCTGCGTAAAGCGGGAGCCTTGTGCACTGGGTACGACCTTTTTTTGCTATTAATAAGGTACCTTTTCATGAGAAATGGATTTTGTCTGTTTACTTGATTTGTGCAATGCAATTTTTTTTTTGTAATTCTTCCGAATCATGAGTGCGTGTGTGTGTGTGTGTGTTGGATGGGGGAGGTGTGGGAGAACTTAAAATGTATTTTTCAATGGAAAGAAAAAGATAAAACTGGGAAGGTTTCACCACCGAGCTTGATGATCGTGGGTTCTTTATGAGTTTCTTGTTATTTACATTCATTGGTATAATACCATACAGGTGGTACCAGGTGGAGGTGCAGTTGAGTCCGCATTGTCTGTGTATTTGGAGAGCTTTGCTACAACATTAGGATCACGTGAGCAGTTGGCAATTGCTGAGTTTGCTGAAGCTTTGTTGATTATACCAAAGGTTCTAAACATCTTAGAGCATGTTGTGTTTTAGTGGTCTTTCTGCTATTCTTGTCTGTTAATGGTGTTTGTATTGTGACTTTTATCTGGTTTAGGTGCTTGCCGTCAATGCTGCCAAGGATTCTACAGATCTAGTTTCAATACTACGGGCCAACCACCACAGGGCACAAACCAAGACAACAACCAAGACTGACAAGAAGGATAAGGATTATTCTAGGTATTCTGATTATTGCCGTGGCAATTCTTCCCGATTGCACATTTTTTTCTTTTGGGGAATGCTTACTGTCAGTGTTGATTTCCTTTTTGGTTTCCGTAGTCCTCTTTGTTTATGGTGTGTCTTTATATTGAATTTTATGGCATTGTGATTATATATTCAACTGAAATTATTCTGTCTTGGATGCATAGATTGCACATTCTGTGACTGAATACTTATCGGGATTGCTTTAAAATTGTTGCAGCATGGGCTTAGACCTATTAAAGGGAGAAGTTCGTAACAACCTTGAAGCCGGAGTCATTGAGCCTGCAATGAGTAAAGTGAAGATAATTCAGGTACAAAATCCTAGATACAAATCAGTAATAATTTTGGATAAGTCTTGTTCAATTAACAGCCTTGCAATGTTTGTTAACTTGAAACATTTTTTGTTTGGCAGTTTGCAACTGAAGCAGCTATTACCATTCTCCGAATTGATGACATGATCAGGCTAGTCAAGGATGAAAGTCAAGAGGGTTAAGATGCGTGGAGTACCATTTGACCCTCTGATTTTGAAGCAGAAGGGTGGGAAGCGAATCTGTGCTCGGCGAGGATTTCACAGTTTATATTCGTTCCATGCGCTAAAGATGAAGGATTTTGTTCGTGTAGTTGTGGGTGGGAATTGCTATTAAACTCTAATTTTCGGCAAACGGTTTTCTAGTTGAAGGGAGTTGTTTTGGGTGTGATGGAGAAGGGATGGTGGCTTTCCCCTTGAACACACATACGTGAAATGTTTTGTATGATTAGGTGACTGGATGGTTGTAATGGCTATATTTTCCAAACATACATATCAAACTTTTTCTGTGGCGAAATGGCGTGGTCCTTGTTTAGCTTCTCTAACTTTTATACATGTTGAATGATTTTCTGTATCGAAATGATTTTCGAAACACACTTGTTCGCTCCTCCTCAAGGGAGGAGGAGGGGACCGGGACCAGAACAAGAACTCGGGTGCAAGGGCGAACCTTTTAAACCCATTCAACGACAAGCGACTCTAAACACTCCCGATTGTTAGCCGATAGAAAACGCTTATCAGAACCTAAAAGGTTATCTCATAAGCTAAACAAATTCAGTTTCTTTGGAACCCAAAAATTAAGCCAGCCAGTCCTAAACGCGCCACAATTGGTGGTGCAGCGCCCGCAAGCGTGTTTGTTTGAGGAGTGTTTTTCCGACAGTAGATGGATGCCAAAATCTCGTTCCAAAATTTTCAATGACTAGGAGCACGACCTCTTCTTGTTTGGCACATTGGTTTAATGACTTGCCATCAATATGAAACTACATCTTTATCTTCTTATATATAAAGTCAAGGGCCCAATGAACAGTGTTTTTTGCTGTCACAAGTTTCACAAAAAATAATTGGACATAAATGCCCCTCAAATAAATACCTTTGCACGCACATGAGCGCATGCATAAATGCTAGTTTATATATAAAGCCAAGGGCTCAATGAACAGTGTTTTTAGTGTCCCAAGCTTCACCAAAATAATTGGACAGAAATGTCCCTCAAATAAAAAACTTCAAAAGCAACAAAAAATAATGCATCAAATATTTATTTATTTTTTTACATTTTTTACTCTTTTACAATAATTGTTATTAATTTTGCACTCAAATAAAAAACATTATTCATGAGATATTGGAGGGTTTAAAAATCTAAACAACCATGTAACCATCGTGTAAGCGTAGAGGATGCAATTACAAGCATTTATATATGCTTTCACATTTTTTAGACTCATACATTAATGAATATATAAAATATTTATTTTGAACGCCCTTAAAAGTACTATTCATGAGGGTTTGTATGGTTTTAAAAATTCAAAATGATAATGTACCCATCCTCAAAGTGTAGAAGATGCGATTACGAGTGTTTACATATTTTTTTAAACATTTTTTGCACTTGTAAATTAATTATTATAATTTTTTTGATGTGTCTTGTATTTTTAAATTACTTGATATTTTTATTTTTAATGTGTTTTATAATTTTTAATCTCACTTTTTACATATAGTATACAATAAAAATAAATAAATAAATAAATAAAACTTAAAATTTTAAAATTTATATCAATAATAATACAATAATAACTAATAAACAATAGATACATATCCACTATATCTATTGTATTCTACAATACGTTTTTTTAGTAGTTTAAAAAATTAAAATCATCAAAATATTTTTTTTCTTTTTGTGTCGAAACTGATTACCTGTAAGATCCCACATCGCCCAGGGGTGAGGATCCTGTAAGCCTTATATGAATATTCCCATCTCTACCTAGTACGAGGCTTTTTGGAACCTCACTGGCTTTGGGTACCGTAGGAACTCCGAAATTAATCGAGTTCGCACGAGAGCAATCCTATGATGGGTGACCCACTGGGAAGTTCTCGTGTAAGTTCCCATAAACAAAACCGTGAGGGCGTGGTCGAGGCCCAAATCGGACAATATTGTGCTACGGCGGAGTCGAGCCTGGGATGTGGTGGGGGCCTGGGCCGGGATGTGACATTACCTGCATGTTACTCTCGTGTAAACCTGTTAAGGACCCGTTGTTAACAGGTTCTTATCGTGTGACCCAATATCGACCCAATTAGTTATCGTGTTGACCCTAAACCCGTTATTTTCGTGTCGTGTTAACGGGTCGGGTAAGGAATATATATATATATATAGGTATATTTGGAGAGAGATTATAAAAGAAATAGGGTGGAAGAAATACATGGTGATTTAGGCGTGATCAAGGAGCTTGTTCAAGTATGTGGAGTCTAGCTATTGCGGTAGTGATGTGGATCTTCGTTTTAGCTTTGGAGTTCAGGTAGGGGAAATACAGCAGACCTTGATGGAAATTGATTTTATTAAATTTCATGAAATAATATTCTCGATTTGTTTGGTTGATTAATGTGGTTGGATATTTATTGGCTAATTGCTTCAATTAAGTGTTTACTTGTTATTGGTTATGGAATTATTGTTGAAATACTATTTGTTGAGAATATATTGTGATACTTGTGAAAGATGAAATAACATTGTTTGTGCATCACTCAGGTTGATGTTGTGAGGACCTGTCCCTAATTTCCCATGTAACTTTCTCCCTGAGTGTGTAAATTGACATTTATGCCCTTATGGGCAAAGTGCCATGGACGTGGTTATTCGGCTTTAGTTTGTTTTTCTCGTTATCGTAATTAATTAGTACTCGTTGTTACGATTGTGTAAGCACGAATTAGACTCGAATCAGATTTGTAACGAAAAAGATACGCACAGTTAAAATACGTTAATAAAGGGTAGAGTTGTACACACATGTGTTAATTTATCAGTGTTGGAAACACTGTTTTTGATAAGGTGATTAATTTTTGTGTATAACTTACTGTACAAAATCTGAAAACCTTATCGTTTTTCTTCTTTAAAATTGAGTTGTGTACCCATTCCCCTCACCAATCAGTTCATTTCCTCAATTCCTTCACCCAATCAGATTTTCTTTCTTTTCCACCAATCGGATCACTCTCTCTCCTCTCTGCCCAATCAAAAAGCTATATATATATATATATATATATATATATATATATATATATCTCTCTCTCTCTCTCTCTCTCTCTCTCTCTCACACACATTCTCCTTCTCTCACTCATTTGCCCATGACTCTCTCCCTTCTGCGACACACACACCATCACACTCATCTCGAACCCACGAACCTAGTTGTACAAGCCAATTTGAAATGATCGAGTTTTGACATGTCAACTCGGAAGCTCCGACTCGGTGGGTTTTACTCGGACGTGTTTCCAGCCGTGTTCTATGGTTTTGGGAGTCTTGGAAGCTTCTAGGTTACTCCCCGAGGCCATTAGCCTAGTCTTGAAGTGGAGCTGACGAGGAGACCCTCAGGTTTGAGACAACGAAAGTAAGGCTGAGAGTGTCGAGTGGATTTTGATCCACTTTCGTCCACCTTTTGGACTTTTGAGAGGTAAAATCTTATTCTCATCTCCCTGGGCTTCAAATCCATATAAAGTTCGTTAAAAATGGTTGACAAATGAAAAAGTTATGGTGTTTTGAAAATTTTCCAGAAACCGGCGAGATTTCCTCGGTTTCCGACGAACCAGACGGCGGAGGAAGACCAAAGAAGAAGGGGAATATTGTGTTAAAGTTAACGGAGTATTCTAACGCCATTAGACTTAATGGAATATTTCGTTAGATTTTGATAGAATATTCCCTGAAATCTGTTAGCTTTTGTCAGCGCGTGCCTGCCGTGTCCCGAGCGTGTGGCTGTGTCTTAATGGGGCGTCCGGCCACTGGCCGGCGTGTGCTTGACTTGTATGGGTCCATGATGCCAAGTTGAACATTTTCGTATATTTAAACCCTCCGTTTAAGCAAATTATGAGGGTTTTTCCTAGCCTCTTTGTGTATGTGTTAATTAATTAATTATTTTAGTTATTTCACATATAGGAGAAAATTATCTTGAAGAAGTACGAGGTCAAGCAAGGCAAGGAAGCTACGATTTGACCACGTATCAGTGAGTGGGCATTTGTTTTTATATATATGATATATAAAGTTTTATACTTTCCACAAATGTTTTTGAATTGATTCATGCCTATTATGCCATGATTAAATAATGTTATAAGAAATGTTGTATTGTGAAATGCTAAAATAATATTACATGATGCGCATGTAAGTTTATTATGTTAACTAGAATTGTTGAATCATTATGGCATACTTATATTTATGTAGTTTGCTCATCATTGCTGCACCCGGTGTTAGTGCTCGCCTAGGGCCAGGGCCAGTCTTTCGAGTGTATGTTCACATCTGCACCGTACGCTCGCCTTGGATCCAAGTAGGTGCTAATTATGTCGTACAGGTTGCAATAGGCAACTCCGACATCTTGTTGTATATGTTGCAATAGGCAACTCTGACTCGTATGTGACCGCGAATAACGTCGGTCTTCACGTGATTGTATCACTAGAGCGTATATTATGATTACACCCAGTCCTGTCGTATATGTTGCATTAGGCAACTCCGACTTGTGTGCTAGCATAGATTGATAAGCATTAGTTCAGTCGTACAGGTTGCATTAGGCGACTCCGACTTATGTGCTAGCATAGATCGATGAACTTCTGATTTTATTATGCTGCTGTTGAGATATTGTGATTGGCATATTTCTGGAATTATTGTTGATTTGCATTTGATTTCATACTTATACGTAGTATGATTTTCTGTAAACTATGCATGTTTTACAGTGAGGGGTTAGTATGTTAAAAAATAAATGTGTTTTATAATCCTTTGTTTTTGCCCACTCACCCTTCTGTTTTTTGCCGTTCCAGGTCTTAGATAGCTGAACTCTCTGTGCCATATGAGGAATCTCAGACGATTCTGACATAGCCCTAATAAATGTAGGACTTAATTCCGGTTGTGTATTAAGTACTTAAATAGTTTCGATTGCACACTCTTTTGTCATCTATACTCTGAACATTTGTGTTTTACGGGTTCTTCTCGCTACTGCGCATACACTTTATTAGCTTAAATAAATCCTAGTTTCGGTTTTAATTTATTCACATTTTTACATCACTTACATTTTGGTTACATCACCTTCGAGTGACGGCCAACATGCCTTGACTCCGGTCGGTGTGTGTCAGTTTGGTATCATAGCATAGGTTTTGGCAGTCCTGCATTCCTTGTATATGCTATAGGTTCTAATAATTTTTGATCTCTTATGTCAGATCATGCCACCTCGTAGAGCACCACATGTCCATTCTAAGATTAATTTTCCCAATTTTGGGCAACTCGATGAGGCGATCACCAGAGCCATTCAGTCCACACTTCGTCCCCCCTAGAGGACTACCCTAGAGACAGTATCCCATCTTTAGATAAATAATTTTTTTGGCAATGAGGGACCTGAGAAATCCGAGGTTTGGATCGATCATGTTGAGAAGACTTTCCGAGTTTTGCAGCAGCAGGGGAATCTTCTAGATGATAGATGGGTCATGACAAGAACTTGGTTCTTTCGTCTGGGAGTTGGATCATGGTGGGCTCAGGAGTCACGCCCATTGTCTGCTCAAGATGCCATGAATTGGGATGTTTTCAGGCATCTATTTGAGGCTAGATTCGCACCTCCTAAGTACAAGGATCGAAAGAGATAAGAATTCACTAAGCTGAAGCAAGGTAAAATGTCAGTCATAGAGTAGCATCCGAAATTCACTGACTTGTCCTGTTATTGTCCCGAGATCGCTGGGAATCCCAGAGAGATGCTCCGTTATTTTAAAAAGGGACCTAGTAAGCGACTACATTCTTTAGCAACTTTTACTCCATGCTCTACCTACCAAGAATTCTTTGAGGTTCTATTTCGCGTTGAAGATTCTGAGAATGCTCTTGATGATGACGATGATGAAGAGGGTAACAATAATAACTAGAGGAATAATAACAGAGGGCAGTCATCCTTTGGTCCTCGAATGACTCAGAATTTCAAGAGAAGAGGTAATAATTCTAGATCGTCGAGCGGTGGTTCAAGTTCCAATACATCGTGAAGGGGCGGCAATTCCACAGGCCGTTCACATTTTTAAAATTAGAGGAACCCTATCAATTTTGGTGCTCCGCTCTGTCGCAAATGTAATAACCGTCATTTCGGTGAGTGCAAAAAGGGAAATAGTGGGTGCTATACTTATGGTCAGATAAGACACAGAGCTAATCAATGCCTTCAGAATCAGAAACCTCAACCTGTTACTCTACCACCTGCAGTTCCTCTTTAGCAGATTCTAGGACCTGGCACCTACCAACAAACAGTAGTGTTTTCCACTACCAAGGCAACGTAGCTCAGTATCCAGGATGAGTGTATCAGTACTCGCCTGATGTTCCTTATTACCAGGGCAGCTATCTGCAGTACCAGAGGGTTATACGCCGTATCAGGGTGGCGGAGTGTAGTGGTATGCTGGAGGACAATACCAGAATGTTGATATAGCTTTTAGCAGTGGCAGCTCGACCATGCAAACTAATCAAACCAACCAAGGTCGAGGTAATCAGGGACGTGGAAACCAGGTAAACAAGGATCGATGAGGCAGACAACAAACGCAGGGTCGCCTCAACAACATCACCTTGCAGGATGCTTAGGGTAACCCCGACTTGATTATGGGTACATTGAATGTTCTTGGCCATCTTGCTAGAATTTTAAGGTTCAGGTGCTACTCATTCGGTCATTTCCTATATGTTTGCTCAAAAGATTCAACCTCACCCCAAACTATCTTCTTTTTCTCAACAATACCAAAATCCAAGGCAAAGCAGGTCAAGATTTGCCTTTGTTGTAATTGTGCACAAACAAATTCAGTCTAGGAGTCCTTTTAATACATGAAGTGGAAAGCTCTAGAATGACGGTTTTGAAAATAAACTCTGGACCCAAATATGTATGTGGTGTTTGAACTCTCACGCACACAGATTTAGGTCCATAGTTTATTTTCAAAATTGTTGTTCTAGAGCCTTCCACTTCATGTATAAAAAAGACCACAAGACTGAGTTTGTTTGTGCACAATTACAAAAAAGTCATATCATGATCTGTTTTTCTTTAGGTTTTGGTTTGGTTGAGAAAAAGATGCTAGTTTGAGAGGCCTTTGAAGACCAAGATAAAGAGGAAGATGGTATTAGCTTTTCTATTGCTTATCAAATCTATGATTTACCAAAATTACATATTCGACCATGATATTTTCACCATTTCTTGTTAATTTACAATTTTAAGGATTAATATTGTAACTGAGTGCACTGTAATTATTTTTATTTTATTTCCTACAATTGTTTTCAGCAAGCATTTTTTATTGCACGTGTTTTATTAATGTTTGAGGAGAGAGAAATGCAAGTAAATGTATGAATTAGAACTTGGGACATGTTTTAGTCCAATTTGTTTTTAGTTTGTAATTTTTCCTTTTGTGTTAGAATTAAAGGGGAAATACAAGAGAGAAACTGGTGATGTAGAAGAGTGGAGGAGTGGTGGTGAGGGAGATGTAGAAAACATGTATAAGAAAAGACATACAAAATGAAAACTCACAAAGTTCGTAATACATTGCTTTTAATGATTGTGCGATATCTATTGACAATTAATACGAAAGTACAGATAAAAGTCGTTATAGTGTATTTATCAGTTCACGTGCCTCATGATAACATTATTAACTTATTTTTTTTTTTAAGTAAACATGTCAATGGGTAATACTATTGTTAAAACATGGTACCAAGAATGAGGAATTTTTTTTTTTTTAAACGAATGGACGACGCCTCTATGCCGCAAAAGTATTGTTTATTTGAGAAGGGCACCACCACACGTAGGGTTGAGGGAGAGGTGCGGTGGTGATGGGAAAAGGGGGGATGTGGCCTGATGGTGAGGAAGATGTGGGTTTTTTATTTTTTTATTTTTTAAATAAAAATATTAACTGAATTGAAATAATTTTTAATAATTGTTTTTTGTGGCACAAGTTTGGTAGCCACATCAGAAAAAAAAATAGAACTAATTGTTGTCACGTTATCACTTAACATTTAACTTAACAGATTTTCTAACGGATATATGAAATTGAAATAAATAATAAGTAAATGTAGAAGATTGAATGTTTTAAAGATGTTTTAAGATATTGCAATTGACCCCAAATTTGAGGTAATAAATTGTAATTTACCATATTTAGGGGGGGTGTAGGCAAATTAGGATTTTAATAGATTTTAAAATTCGAGTGTAGTCCATTAAGATTTTTAAAGACTTTGAAATCATGGTGTAATCAAATTAGGATTTAATAGGATTTGAAAGAATACATCCAAATCCACCAATAGTTGATTAGGATTTTAAAAACGTCCACAAATGTCTAGGTGTAGTCAAAAGACCAGTGATTTTCTAGGATTTTAACAAGTGAAGGATTTTGATGGATTTGAGGATGGTGGTATAAATACCAAATGCCATCAAGAATCCAACCCTCCCCCCTTTGATTTCTGATTTCTGATTTGTTTTCATGCTCTAGAATTAGAATAGTCTTCCTCTCTCAGATACAGAAAAGTAATGACTATTAGTTTTCTCTGCTTTCTGATTCCCTCATCCCTCATCCTTTAACATATTGCTTTTCTCTTCCAAATTCTTGTATGGTCTATTTTTATTATTTCACAGATTACTGTTACTATTGTTGGTGTGTAAGTAATGACTGTTGGTTTATTTATGATAATTGTTTAGGCCAAATCACATATTTTGTGACTTTGCGACTTTGTGATGATTGTTTAGGCCCGCTATTTCTTCCATCGCATAATAACCCACTCTATTTTGTATGGTCCCTACAATACTTTCAATCCGAGCTTAATTACTTAAGGAGGAACCCTAATTTGGGTTCATGCCAAATTGTTCTTTATATAGGTGTTTGGACCCAAAATTACACCATCGATCCAAGTAATCGAGACCATTGAACGAGCAGAGTTCTAGATCATCGCATGAGTAAAATAACAAGGTGTTCAAATGCAATCACATTTGTGATACCAAGGTCACCTAACCAGGCCTAAGATCACGCATGCTAGTATGCTGTTATTCATTATTCGTTATTATTCTTTGGATAAAGGATCGAAATGGGATAATAGGATGCAAATTATATCTCCAAGCAAGCAGTGCGATTCAAATGGGATTGGGATTCTTGTCATTGGAATAGAGCAGCATGGGGGTTAATCAGAATTGTTGGGACGCATGGTCTTCATGCATGTATAGGTAACTTGCAGATGGGATTAATTCCAGTAGCAAATTGGATAGGCATCTGCAATGTGTAGGGCATATGGGTATTCAGAAAAGCAAGATGATTGTTTTGGCATGTGTGATTGTCCAACTAATTCAGTGATGGGATAAAAGATAAGTCAAAGTTGGAATGAAATGGATTAGCATGCAGAGTCCCCATTTGTCGTCTATATTCGCATATGATCATCATTTTATTTCTCAGAATATTCCATTACAGAGTCTTCATGTGCAATTGAAATGCTTTGTTTATCATCCAAGTTGCGCCAAGTAAGTACATCAGCTATATAAATACAAAGCGGCGCACATCGTAAAAGGGCCCTTTTCAAATCAACACACAAATTGCCCTGCGCAAAGCTTCTCAACAACCTTTGAAATTTTATCCTTTTCCCCTTTCTTCCCGCCAACACATCTTCAGTTTGGATAAACAGCACTGTGAAGGCAACCAACGACATCTTTAGTTCAGATAGACAGCACTTGAGCTGTAGAATCAGCCGATCGATGAGCACATTCAGTTTGGATAGACATCACTGCTTTGAGGCCAACTGGTTATTTATCCAAGTCTTAGTCGACAAGGATTTCCGAGTCCTTGTTGGTAGAGGTCATCTCATTAGCTTTCTTGGCGAAGTGAGGTGTTACTAGGTTACTACATTCGGCACATTGAAAGCCAAATTTGAAATTGAACTTCGCAGAACTAGCAACCTTGTCTTTAGGCTTGTTTATACCATATTTAAGGCCTCGTATTTAGATCTCGTACAAATACTCGAGGGACTTAAATGTAATTATATGATAAAGGAATAGGCAAATATGTAATAAGTGAGGAGTCCTTATTCTATAAAAGAACCCCTCACCCTCACAATTAGGAGAGGCCATTCCTTACGCCATATCCTTATCCTCTCAAAGCTCTCACATTACAAAGCTCCCTCACTCCCCTCACCCCTCAGATAAATATACAATCAGTGTGGACGTAGCTCAAACCTTGGGGTGAACCACGATACATCTTGTGTTATTTACATTTCATGCAGATTCACGGTCGGATTTATGTTGTTCTAAGACCTCCGGTTTTGTGCATCAACATTTGGCGCCGTCTGTGGGAAATCGACACGAAAAGTTATGTCGGTTCTCTCTCAATTTTTCACCTCCGCCGTGAATCTGCAAAAACAATTAAAAACCCCAATGCTCAAATCTCCGCCATACTAAGTAGGAAGGCTGTGAAGCCAAAAGTCCATCTCTGTCTCTCTGCTTCTTCAAGAGACAACCAAAACTGTCTAAAAAAGCATGTGGAAGTTTTGAAAACATCACAAATTCCAACAACAAACTCATCAGACACTTCAACAATTACCACCAGAATCAACACTTCTTCTGCTTATCCAAGTTCTGTAGCTTTTCATTCCCTTTCATCATCACTCTCCTCTCTCTCCTGAACTCGATCTCCGGCACCGAGTTGACTCCGGCGGCATCGTTGAAGGTTGTATGTGACGTGACCCAGTCGCCATTCATGCCACCGCGAAGCTCCCCAGTCTGCCGGCGAAAATTGACCGGAACATCGTCAACGACACCCACCTGGAGAAAGTTATGGCCGTCTACGAGGGCCTGTTTGAGGACGTGGTCGACCGGCAGAAAGCTCCCTACGGACCCCTTTCTAGCAAGACCAACAACCTGCTCAGATGAAACCACATACTTCCTAGCTGCCAAGGCTTCCGCACGCATGGAGAGGGGATGACACATTTGGAAAATTCAGGCAAGCAACCGCTGAAAAATCCCAGTGTCGTCTCTTACAATGATACCCACACCCCCTAAAAGGTTATCCCCACGCCAAGCACCATCAAAATTGAGTTTCAAACGCCTTGAGGGTGGCGTTGTCCATTTGGGAGGACCAGGATTTTGGCCAAGGGCCTAAGCAAGGGGGTGTTTTCCGACAGAAATTGTTGCCACCATGTCACCATTAAATCTGGAGAATCACAGCGGTCATTCCAAAGCTTGTTGTTGCGGTAGTTCCAAATATCCCAACAAATCATCATGAAGACTTCTAACATATTTAAGGGGGTAAGTTAGAAAGAAGGTCCAACACCCAAGCTTTGAAGGACGGTAAATCCTGGAGGTTGGTAAGGGCCCAAGAGGGGAGAACAACCAAGCACACTGAGCATAATGACAATCCCTCCATCACAACATCATAACGAACTGGTGCTCGATTCCGGTTCTCCGACGACCTCCAAAGGTTGGGCAGTCCTCGACCAATGCTCGGTCAAAATCCCACTGTCCACCGTCAACTACCTCCACACCCACAAAATCATCTAGTAAACAGTCTCATGGAAGCAAAAAAAAAAATCACCAACTTCGGAGTGAGCAAGATCATGTGCCGGACGTTGGACGCCTGCAACTCCTACGTCGGAACTTGCGTTTACATGAGCCCGAAGAGATTCGACCCGGATATGTACGGCTGCAATTACGACGGCTATGCCAGTGACATATGGAGTTTGGGGCTGACCCTGATGAAGCTCTACATGGGCCATTTTCCCTTTCTTACCTCCAGGTCAAAGACCAAACTGGGCCACCTTCATGTGCGCCAAAGAAACCAGTATTGCAACTTTGAGTGGGGTGCTTGAACTGGTTTCTTTGGATGTGATCAAGCAAGATTGGGGTCTTGTGTATCTAACAAAGTCACTAGTTCGATCTAACGACGACGATGACCACAACAGGCTCTCAAACCAGCAGGCCAGTGGACTGGTTCCTACCTTGAAAAATGGACAGTTTTTAGGAGCTCAAGAGGAGTTGACCACACAAGGCTCGGAACCATGGATCCAGATATGGTGACAATGAGGGGTCTGTAATGTGGGAAGTGAAAGGAAAATTATGAGTTTTTCACATGGGATTTCAAAATGACTAGCATGCATATACAAATCAAATTTTATATACGAAAGCAACGGAAGCATTTATAACAAAAATCAAAGCTATAGTCATGCAAATCCCCTTCAAGGTTCATAGGTTTATATATAATGCATCTAAAACATTTAAGTTAAGAACAAAGTGAAGGTTTAGTCTTATACCTCTTGATCTAGACTTGAGACCAAGGATGGACCACCTCCAAGCCCTTTGCTCCTTGAACTCCTTGAGCCTAGCCTCCCTCCTTGCCTCCTCCACTTTGCTAGAATGAGTGCTCCTTTAGTTCTCCTTTAGTCTCCAAAGAAGAAAACCTCTAAAGATCCACACCCACTAGTGTAGTGAGATGGATGGAGGAATAACCAAAAGGAGAAAAGATGATTAGCTAAATCTCCTCTTGGGTGGCCGGCCTTTAGGTGTTTTTAGAGAGATATTTCTTTTCCTCTTTGTTGTTTTAAACACACAAAAACCCTAAGGAAAATATCCCTATAAAGTTCCTTATATAGACAAAAAGAAACCTAGTCAACAACTTGACTTTCTCTCTCTCCCTTTCCCTTTAAGTGGCTGGCCTCCTTGTGTTGGTTTGGGCTTTTGGGCTTTCATTTATTTCAAGTCATCTAATGCTTGAATAAAAGCCCAATGGGTTTAGGCCCAATGGGCCCAATTAAACCCGAACGTTTCTTTAAGCCCAAAACGATCTTTTATCGCTTTTATGATTTCTTTAGACTTTCTAAATTAATCACAACACTTAATTAATCCAATTAATTATTTCCATCATCCAGTAATTACTCACTACAAGAGTGTATCGGTGTACAATCATTTTAGGTTCTAATTAGCAAGGCAGTGAGGTGATTGGCACCAATCCAATTGATTAAATTTAATCCAATCACTTAGTGAACTAAAACTTCCTTTTAATTCACCTTCTTCTTTAACGACTACATTTAATCATCTAGAAGAACTCACAAGCTATGAGTGACATCTAACCATATATCATAGCTACCCAAGCTAATGTAGAATTTGTTCGAAGAACCTATTCAGTTGGAATTACAATGTAATTCGATCCTTCTCTAAAACAATACTCTCAATCACATTACTAGGGTATGGATATATTATGTTAAACCCCTAATGTGATTATTCCTTCTTATATGATTCTATTGAGTCGTATATGAACGCTTTCCTTTATTACGCTCGATACTTCGGTCGAAGGTTCCCGAATCATATCTTAGAGTATTCTTCCTCTCTTATCGAGGATTAGAGATTCCTTGTTGCGCATTCACTTGCCTTCATGACTAAGTGGCTTAACCCCAATTATGCCGTGGACACCCACGAATGGGGTGACTTTGACATAATCAAAGATTAAGTACTTAGCCACAAGACAACGACGATGCCTCAGGTCAAATGACTACTTACATTATTCCAACCATTAGAGTTACTTACTTGACATGTGAGTAGACCTCCATGCAAGTACTCTCGTTCGATTGTGTTCAGTGAACTCATTCCCTTAATGAGCACCTACATACTTGTCTTAGTGTCACTACACAAATGGGATGAGACTTTCCATTCTTTCATTTGAAGCGGACACAGTATGTACCGGTCTAAGCATTGTCAGTTTCCCTCCGACAATCCAATGACCAGGAACCTTTTGGACATAATGGTTATGTGAAGAAGGTCTCTGTAGTCTAACATCATTAGATTACTTCTTCAATCGATCCATTGTCCATGGATTCATTATTTAGGACATATATCGTTAATTGAGATAGTCCTAAATAGTATCTTTGCCATTTGATGTATAAGAGTCATCTATACATCGATTCATTTGTCCTGAAAGGTTTCTTCCAAAGATTGACTTTCAGGGCATATTTCCAACAGGAAGAGTATTGTACGAAGCTCAGATCTATCTCTCTCTGCAAAAATCATCCCATCATGTTGACAGAGTAAGTTTCAACCTCACTAAACTCCTAGGTCCCACTTTGCCATCTCGATATTTGATATAGATAGTGGGAGCAATGAGTTTTGGGAATCAAATCAAAGTGGTGCCAGCAGACAGCCCACTACTCGATCAGTCTCGAAGATAATTACAGAAAGCTGAGAAAAAACGAAAGCCAAAGAAAAAGCAAATCAGAAAGAAAAGCAGAAAAGCAGTGGGAAACAAAGTAGAAAAACAGAAACAAAAGCGAAAGCAAAGCATAAAAAATCGAGAAAAAGCAGAAAGCAAAAGAAAGGCTTTCTTCTGCGGAAGCACATGGGGACACTGCAAAAGCAAGGAATAAACACCCCACCAGAATGATGTAATTTATTTTTATCTTTCAGAGACATTTGTATAAACCCTATCAGAGGGTAATATGTATAAACCCCATCAGAGGGTAAAAAAAAAAAAAAAACAAAAAACAGCAAAGCCCAATATAAATGGGTTGGCATGTTGTGGAAAGCGAAGGCCCATAAACCTAAAATAGCACCAACCAGGTCATCAAAAGTACGCCCAGTACTCCACAATTATTCGGCAACCCACCACTATTACCATCAACCAGGTGACCAAAAGTACGCCCAGTACTCCAAAATTATTCGGCAACCCGCCGCTATTACCACCAACCAGGTGATAAGATGTACAACCCGTACTCTAATTTGGCAACTAGCCATTCATGCCACCAACCAGGTGATGAAATTTACAACCTGTACTCCCCTTCATGCCACCAACCAGGTGATCAAAAGTACACCTAGTACTCCAAATTATACATGAGCATTACTCATGTCATTCATACATAAACATTCATAAGCATCACTTATGACAATCATACATAAACATTCATGACCATCATTCATGTCAACATTCATAGGCATCACTCATGTTAACATTCATGAGCATCATTCATGACAACATCCATGATCATCACTCATGTCAATCAACATAAACATTCATGAGCATCACTCATGTCAATCAGCTTCAAAAGCTTCATTTACAGAGCTTTAGCTTCAAAGTTTCACTTGCAAAGCTTCACCTACAAAGCTTCAGTGCAGGGTATACAAATACCACCTCCGAACAACCGCCACTTCGGCCCATACATGGATTCAATTTGAAGTCTCCAGCCAACAGACTCTATTGACTGAAGACTTGGGGGATTACATTATGTACCCACATATTGGACCTCAACTGGGCCTCTTGAAAAATACTCGGGGGACTTAACCCATTATTCATGTATTGAGGAGCGAACCCTTATTTTATAAAAGGGACTCCCTCAATTTCATTAGAGAGCACCTATCACTTATGTATTGAGGAGCGAGCCCTTATTTTATAAAAGGAACTCCCTCACCATCATTAGAGAGCATCAACTCTAGCCCATCATTCATGTATTGAGGACCAAACCCTTATTCTATAAAAGGGACTCCCTCACCTTCAACGTCACAAGCCGAGCCAACCAAGGCAACATAAGCCACGAGCCAAGCAGCCTCGCAACATGTGCTACTTCTAATTGAGCATCATTTCAGATTGAGCACCGCCTCATATCGAACATCAGTTCAAGACAACATGTAGTTACTTCGGCCCACACATGGACTGAATTTCAAGTCTCCAGCCTAAAAACTATCTTGACTGAAGACTTGGGGGACTACTGTTTATACCATATTTAGGGCCTCGTATTTAGATCTCGTACAAATACTCGAGGGACTTAAATGTAATTATGTGATAAAGGAGGGGGCAAATATATAATAAGTGAGGAGTCCTTATTCTATAAAAGGACCCCTCACCCTCACAATTAGGAGAGACCATTCCTTAGGCCATATCCTCATCCTCTCAAAGCTCTCACATTACAGAGCTCTCTCACTCCCCTCACCCTTTAGATAAATATACAATCAGTGTGGACGTAGCCCAAACCTTGGGGGTGAACCACGATACATCTTGTGTTATTTACATTTCATGTAGATTCACGGTCGGATTTACGTTGTTCTAAGACCTCCGGTTTTGTGCATCAACAAGGCTCTAAAACCCGAAGGCCGAGACGTGTTCCTTCCTCGATCGCAGTCACAAGACTAAGAAGTTAGCAGCGCGCCCAACGCCACATCAACATATTTTACTCCCCGGCCGAACTCGGTCGATGAGCTAGCACGCCCCATACACAACCGAATGACGTAGTTAGCTTATTAATTACTTGGTCTGCGCCATGTAGGCTTAATAGTTTTTAGGATCAACATTTTAGCACATCCAATAGGACCCAGTGCTAAAACTATGAAGTTCATATGATATATCAAGATGTCAATCCGGCTCCGTTCAGCCAATTGGATGCATTCCTAGTTCAACTTGATGTGGAATAGATCCTTAAAGTATGTGAAGAAAGGCAAAAATCTTTCTCTCAAATGGTAAAGGTGAACGTTCATCACAACCTACAAGTTCAATGGTTAAATGAAGATAGAGCTCGATTTTATGAGTTGCTTGATAAGAAAACGCCTTTAGGTCTTAGGTTCAAATCAATTCCATTTGAAGAATGGTTGGTTCAAAAGGCCGAGGGGCAATTTTCCACTCCGGCCGCAACGTCGGCCTAAGAAAATTGTTAATTTGGTCAAAGAAAAAGATAGGCCATCTATTTTTTTGGTCGAGACTGAAAGTTTGGAAGGCCTAGAAGAAAAAGTTCAAGTTTCTGAGCTAAAATTTGACTTAGAAAATGATTCGTCGGAGGATTGCTCGAATGATGAACAGGGCCAAGACATGGTCTTAGATGCTGAAACCATGACAGTCGATATGGTTATAGGCGATAAAGCCGTTATGGAGCAATCACGTTTGGCTAAATTATTTGAGTTAAAAGCCGAAATTAACGAAGTAATTATGCTTGGGGGCATAATAATTGTTCAACACATTCGACGGCCGATGATAAAAAATCTTTCGTCAAACCAAGAATATTTGGAGAAAATTCTTTATTCGGCATGGAGCAAAATCCGATTAAAAACGTTGATATACAAAGATCTCGGTTCATAGGAAAGCATCGTTGACCTCCTCTTGATTATGGTTCAGCCACTTTTATTTTCGTTTGCTAATATATATATATATATATATATATATATATAATGAATAAATTATTTTCTTAATCATTCGGCTTTATGAGCCGATGCCAATAAAATAGAGGGGCAGACACTGCTAGCTGGCTATGTGCATTGTGCTTTCGAGGGTGCCATGCAAATGAAAATCTATATGGTGCCATTTTTCCAAGGAAAAAGTCATTCCGTGGCATTCAAATGGTTCCCATTCTATGGTCAGAATGTGGGGAATGAAAGGCCCAAGTTCCAGCAGATTTAGAATCAGGAAGATGCTAGTGGTGTAGTGGTGATACCAAAAGATTGGTTTTTCTTCCTGGGCTTTATTTCCCTTTCTTTTTCGACTGGATGAAGAAGATGACCGAGATAATGTGCCAACTTTTCTTGAACGCTTGAAAGCTTGTTTTGATCAATTATTGGCCTTTCAACTAACTTTTGTTGTCTACATGTCGATGACCTTTTTCAACGAAGAAAATTTGTTGTCATAATCGAGATTTTTATGACATGTATTTGCTAAACTTGGCGATAGAGTCTCAACTGAGCCATGCATTGGATAATATAGGATGGATTGTTTTTTTTGCCAAGCTCACCGTAAAATCATGGGGCCTCTTCCATAACATGACATATCTACAGTAAACAACTAGCCAAGGTGGTTGGTCATCAATAAAAAAATAGAGATCACTCGATGATTATTGTTTTTGACGCACCGCCTCAAAAAGAAGACGAATGAAAAGCTTGATGTGTTCGTTGACTTGATGGGCGTTCGTTGAGCTCGCCAATATTTTTGGTCTTGTGTACGTCTCGACCGAGAAAATACCATGCTTTTGTCGATAACAGATACAATAAATGGAAGTTGCCGAACTGGACATGAGGCCTATTCATTTTTAAGCCTCGACGAAGAAAGAATATGTGATGCCTTGTTACTTGCCTAATTCAACAAGGCCACGTGATTACTAGTGTTTTTGCAATTCGGCTGGGATCCCCACAATGGAGATTTGGCCGAATAAAAGAAAATTGAGGCCAGATTTGGAGTCTGTGCCCTTGAAAGCCTACTTGAAAATAGAGGTAACTTAACATCATTCTCGGTGCCGTTTAGTTGATCTCTACGTACCATTCTATGGGTCAAACTGGTTTTTCAAGGATGTTGTCTTTGGCATGAATTTTGGTTGAGAAATATTGGCAAAGTAGTCTTTGCCAAGCCTTGTATAGAGAGTGATGGTTGCAGAGAGAGACCACAACATTGGCAGAAGATAGATGATTTTATTGCCGGGAAGCAAAATTTATTTTTTCGGCGATACGACTGGATCTTGCTGGCTACAAACAATTAATTTCCCTAGCCATTCGGCTTACGAGTCCAAGCTCAAGGAAACTGGGGGGGGGGGGCAGTGTTTGGACCCAAAATTACACCATCGATCCAAGTAATCGACACGGTTGAATGAGCAGAGTTTTAGATCGTCGCATGAGTAAAATATCAAGGTGTTCGAATGCAATCACATTTGTGATACCGAGGTCACCTAACTAGGCCTAAGATCACGCATGCTAGCATGTTGTTATTCATTATTTGTTATTATTCTTTGGATAAAGGATTGAAATGGGATAATAGGATGCAAATTATATCTCCAAGCAAGCAGTGCGATTCAAATGGGCTTGGGATTCTTGTCATCGGATTGGAGCAACAAGGGGGTTGATTAGAATTGTTGGGATGCATGGTCTTGATGCATGTATAGGTAACTTGTAGATGGGATGAATTCCAGTCGCAAATTGGATAGTCATCTGCAATGTGTAGGGCATATGGGCATTCAGAAAAGCAAGGTGATTGTTTTGGGAAGTGAATAGAACTGTGTGTGATTGTCCAACTAATTCAATGATGGGATAAAAGATAAGTCAAAGTTGGAATGAAATGGATTAGCATGCAGAGTCCCCATTTGCATATGGTCATCATTTTATTTATCATAATATTCCATTACAGAGTTTTCATGTGCAATTGAAATGCTTTGTTTATCATCCAGGCCGCGCCAAGCAAGTACATCAGCTTTATAAATACAAAGCAGCGCACATCGTAAAAGGCCCTCCTTCAAATCAACACACAAATTACCCTGCGTAAAGCTTCTCAACAACCTATGAGATTTTATCCTCTTCCCCTTTCTTCCCACCAACACATCTTCAGTTTGGATAAACATCATTGTGAAGGCAACCAGCAACATCTTCAGTTCGAATAGACAACATTGGAGTCATAGAATCAGCCAACCGATGAGTACCTTTAGTTTGGATAGACAGCACTGCTTCGAGGCCGATTGGTTATTTATCCAAGTCTCGGTCGATAAAGATTTCCGAGTCCTTGTTGGTAGAGGTTGTCTCATTAGCCTTCTTGGCGAAGTGATGTGTTACTAAGTTACTACATTCGGCACATTGAAAGCCGAATTTGAAATTGAACTTCACAAAACTAGCAGCCTTGTCTTCAGGCTCTAGAACCGGAAGGCCGAGACGTGTTCCTTCCTCGGCCGTAGTCGCAAGATCAAGAAGTTAGCAGCGTGTCCAACGCCCCGCACACAACCGAATGACGTAGTTGGCTTATTAATTACTTGGCATGCGCGCCACGTAGGCTTGGTAGGTTTTAGGGTTAACAATAGGTTATAGAAGTTCAAGTCCAAGTGTAAACCAATCTGCCTAATTTGGGTTCTTGCATTTTGACATTAACTTTCTAATTGTTTTACTAGCCTTAGCTTCGATTTCATGTGAATTACCTTGCCTGTCATAATAACCAACTTTACTTAACCAATCTAGTTTCTATGGTGAGAAGAACTATCAATGCCATGTTCCATTAAGGCCTATAAATTCATTGACAAGAAGACAAGCATGGCTATTATTTCGTTTCTAATATATTTCCCATCTTTCCAAGACATTGAAGCATTATATCTCAAACTTGTTGGAGAGAGTTGAGTTGTTGAAGTCTGAACTAGTATGATATCCACTGTTATATATTCTTTTGGTGTTATAAAATTTTTTAAAATCCTACGTAATTCATAAGAGAAGGTCATACAAATCTATAAAAATTTATTACAGAAATTCATATAAATCTATCAAAATCCATATAAAATTATGAAATCCTTTAAAATTTATCAGCTATAAATAGTCTTTTAAAATCCTCTAAATTCCAAACTGACTAGGCCTTCTAAACATATCGCTCTTTGAGCATTAAAGCGCCCGCCACATTTAAATACCCAAAAGTGAACCCGCCTAAACCCATCTCATCAGTCATCCTCCACCGTCGATCAATACTTTGGCGGGAATCTCCTAAACCAAAACCCTTCAAATATTAAATTAAAAAATAAATAAAAATGAAAAATTGCAGACCCTTTAAAAGGACAGGAGTGAAGACGAACGAACCCACCCCAGAGAAAGGCGGCCTCATGTACGAAAACGACGATTCCTTCCGGTTTCCGGACGACTCGTCGTCTGACTTGAACTCCGCAGATGACGTCATCTCCACCGCAATCATTATGGTCTCGCCTCCAGAGATCTCGGACGACGAAGATCCCATCTGCAGTGGCAACACCAGCAACAACAGAGCGTCCCAAGACGTCTTCCAGACCCCGCCCGAAGACTCGCATCCACCGGCCTCAGATGGTATAACCCCGCTGGCGGAAGTCGATCGGAGCGACGATGATGACGGTCGTCCGTACGAGGACGCCGGAGACGGGCGCGGCGTAGCCGTCCCCTCCGGCGATGGTTTTACGGATGGGCCCGCGGGTGCGGCTGCGGTTGATTTGGGGCGGGACACGGATCTAGGGTTTTCTGAGGCGGAAACGATGGAGGTTACGGGTTTCATAGCAGAATTGGCTTCGGAACGC
Source organism: Malus domestica (assembly GCF_042453785.1). Taxonomy (NCBI): domain Eukaryota; kingdom Viridiplantae; phylum Streptophyta; class Magnoliopsida; order Rosales; family Rosaceae; genus Malus; species Malus domestica. Next base: position 6,467,002 of record NC_091666.1, read on the forward strand.
GGTCAATTGGAGTCGCCGTTGAAGAAATTGAGGGTTTCCGAGCACGATTTGAGGAAATCGGAGTTTCAGTCAACGGTTCCGCACAGCCACGGCTGTAATTCAGACAAAAGTCTTGAAATTGACGGCGCCAATGAGAAGTCGAGCGAGAAAGAATTGGAGGTGAGGAAGCTGGACTCTTCTGAAGACGAGAGTGAGAGTTGTGTCGAAGAATCTGAATCGGACAGTGAGGAAGAGGAAAGCATAAAAGACATAATGAAGAGGATACCTAATGTGACTATTGAGGAATTGCGCCGAATGGAGAAGCTGTGGATGCGGCGGAAGCTGCCTCCATCGATCAGTGGGCAGGCAGGGTCGAGTGCGATGGACGGCAAGGAGGGGAAGAAGGAGGTTTCTATATTGGATGTGTTGAAACTTCTGAAGAACAAATATAATGGTGATGATAATGGTAACAATGAGATTGGCAAATGTAGTTTCTTGGAGATAAGTAGGCGCAGAGGCATGACTTTTCCCCAACCGGCGTGGTGGCCGAAAGGTGGGTTCGGATTTGAAGAAGGTGGCCAACCTTGAAGAACAGAAGCATAGCAACTGAGGTAGGACTTTTGGAAGTTGTAAATGTGGAACCTTTTTATGTGAACATCTTGCTCATGTATGGTGTATCATTGGGCACATGGAACCATATTTGTATGAACATCTTGCTTGTGTATTGGCTTGCATCTCCTTGTATTGCATGTATATCTCACCTTCTTGGTCTTTTCTTCTATTTAAAAGGCCAAATTTGCCGTATCTTCCTCCTTTGAAGTTGCACAATTTGGAAAGGTTCATCTTTTGGAAAGAATTGACATATGTTTTGGAATATGCACTATTTGTTTGATATTGCTAAGTTTGGTCACACATCGAAATTTCTAAGTTTGGAATATTCTTGGCTATTCCCGATTGTATATTTTCAATGTCAATCTCATGACGTGAACATTTCTTCCCTTAAACCTTTAAGAAAAGTAGCAAACTAACAAACCTTAGTGGAGTGAATTGTTGGATAACGAAAAAAGCCTTATCGTAAACATGTAAGTCAACAAAATTGTACAATTCGAAAAAGGCATAAAAGCAGGCTAAATGTCCACTCCTTTCACATGCACCACGCAAAGTTATTTGTTTTCTCTCACCCTTTTTCTTTTTTTGTTCAATCAGTAACGCTAATAAGCAACAACAACCAAAGCCACCAAAATAGCATCTGACTTATTACTAAAAAACAAAAAAAAAATAAAAAAACAACCTAGAGAATTCATACAAAAACTAAGGAACTTAGCAGTTGTGCAATATAAGTTATATTACAACCTGTTTGTCAACCTATACAAAAAAACCCACCCAAATTTCATCCCTTAAGAGTTTCAGGTTCAAAGAGTTGAAGGGGGAAAAGAGAGCAACCATCGAACCTCATTCACGTCTTTACCATTCAAAATACATGAACCCTGTCATGGCTTTTGCCCGAAGGTGTATGGTACCTACATAGTTGTATTCATCGACATAGCATATGACATTTCCAAACTTGTCAGGGATGGAGTACATGTGGGTATATCGAGCTACTACTAGTGCTTGCCTGTGGGGCACCAAAACTCATGGCTGGGTGAAGGAGCTCTGCTTGGGCAAAAGAGCCATTGGACGGAACATCAAGGAGGAGATCCTGGTCAGAACTCTCATCAACAAAATTCATAGAATCCATTAGGAAAGAACCCCCATCAGTAGGCAACGCAAATAGGCTTTTTGGACTAAAGCAAGAACCTCCATCATAGTCCATGGGATCCTTGTTTTCATAGCTACCCTTCATAATTATCCTTTTGGGGCTTTTCATAATCTTTACATCTGAAATATGCAAGATAGTTAAGAATAGTTCTAATTTTTCATTATATTGAAGAATTGTTTCGCTAAATGATGAAAATTCCATGTACAGATAGTGGTGAAGTTGCTCTTCAAGCACATGGCTGTGTGAGTATGAGAGGTTTCGTACCATTTTAGTTCATTCAATGTATAGGAGTGAGCATAAGTGCGTTATTGAACCCTAATACACTACGATTGTTGTCTTATAAAACATGCCTTTGTTGGAATTAGTTCCAAGAGTTCAACAGCACTATATGGACCTATGATACTTCGTGCACATGAAAAATACAAAACCCATGATAACCATAGAAGTTTAATAAAAGTGAAACTCAGGATTGCGTATTCCAGCAGTCCTCCCAAGAAGTGAGTGCATAGAAACAAGGGAAATTTAAAAAAATGGTAGACAATCTTTTGCAAATGTTATGTTACTAGATGTTCACTTTTGTTTGATCTTATGTAATGTTTATGCATCGAAAAGAGATATACAGGCAAGAATTCCACCATTCAACTAAATATAAGAAAAGAGGAGAACTTTCAGCTAACCTGGGAAACTATGAGTCTCGTTGTCCCACAGTCTCTTGACATGTCGAAGATTACTAGATGCCATGTTAAGCCCAGAAACAACAGACTTTCCAGAGCTAGTTTTACATTTCTGTGGAAAACAATAGATAGCAACTATTGTAAATTCACTTTGAAATTCCTTTGTAATGATATTCAAATTTTAGAAAAGCTCAAACCTTGAGAAGATGATAGCGTTCAACCCATTTAGATTTTGGAGAATTGGACAATGCAAGCCTTTTTAAAGTCTTACAGTCTTCGGTTTTTACGCCCGGGAAGGAGATATCAAAGACGCCTTCTGCTAGCAATTGCTGAAAGGAAGTCAAGTTCTCTCTGAATTGAGGGCTATCAAACATGCTTTTGAGGCTGCACATACAAAAAACAAACAAACCACCATGAATGTCGTTTATTATGTCAATATGTCTAACTTCGTAAATTCTCAAATGTAAATTTCAACTCAGTAGCTAATCTGTCCCTAAAACATACCATAATGACATTCCACAAGAAATTAAATTAAATTTAAGCATGTGGTGATGATTTAATCATGTAACATGGGATGGTTCATATTTTTGGGATCTGAAAGCCCATATGAAGCTTGCAATGTCGCACGCATTGATAAATTTCTTTTGGAATTATATATGGTTCACTGCTATACTTGTAAACTATTCGTAGATTTCGATCTTCAGTGGTTAACACAAAATATGCTACTAAATCATACAACAAGGTTTCTAACCTATAAGGAAATTTAACAACATCAACTGCAGGTAGATGCTTCAGTAATTGCTGTTGTTCCTCATTTGTCAATTGCCTCGTAAACTCTTCAAAATTTAAAATATCCTGCACCAAACAAGGACTGAAACTATGTAAGCGCTCAAAATTGAACAAAGGACAAACTATTCAAACAGATGAATTATGAGCTTGAAAATATAATAGAAACTCCAGTCGCTGTTGCCAAGAGGAAAATAGTTGTAAGTTTTACAACCTAAACATGTTTGATAAATCACAATATTGGTTAGGGTGAAAATTTACACATACATGGAACAAGTCACATCACTAAGCTTTCATTAACTTGTTGAAATATGATATAGGGTACATAAATTTAACGGAGAAGATTGTCATGAGGCTCATTACTCTTTAGTAACAAAAAACAAGGAATTTGAGGGAACTGCTTTCTTTTGAACATACAATTCAACTTACGTTTAAATCTACATGACGCAGTGGTGAATTATGGTTTCCCAGGATTTGGAAGTTGTCAAGTTGAGACTTATCCCTGCAAATCCAAACGATAACAGTATTGGTTACGGTGTGAGAAATCAATTTTACATCACCTTTCTTTTTCCAAAGTATCTGCTACTTTTAACTGCATGCAGATACTTCATATACAAATTTGTCACAGAAAAGCCGTATTTCCATCCTGCTACCACTAGATGCTTAAAAATGATCCATGACTCGCAGAAAGATCGGTTACTTTGTGTTTCTAAGGTAGTTGCTTAACCAAAAGTCCTAAATTTCTTTCTGAGCTTGATAATTACAAACACCTATCAATATGTACAAAGCATCGTAGTTGAGCAATATCACTCATGTTTGTCCTTTTTGACATATAATTGACAAGAGCACATATCAAAGTCTGTTAAATAGTACAGGAGAGTATTACCTTTTCAGTGGCTCATGTTGCATTCCTTCTCCTACAACGTTGTTCATCCTTCCAGATACAGTACTGGCCATATTGACACCCTTGTTATTATTATGTACAAAAAGGGTTGCAGAACGGGAATAAACCTCATTTGCAAGGCACTGTTTATTATCAACCGAGATCGAGCTAGCTTCAGATTCCTCTTCTCGTGCTATTGAGTTGGGATGCCTAATCAGAACACTTCCATGGCCTATCTCAACAGAAACCATTGGCGTTTCACTCTCAAAAAGCAGATCCTCTTCAGAAGACCCGGAGAAGCAGGAAGACTGTTGTTCATGTAAAATAGTATACAGATCCTTTGTGAGCCTTTCCACAGGAGATGGCTTAAGACGGCCTATACAGGTCCTTTTCCTAGAAGGTACCATTGAGTCCCATACCATCGACTGAGCAGGACCTGGAAAAGATCACTCAAACGATTAAGAACAGTAAGAATTATTAGGTTACGTTATGAGAGATAATTTCACGAAGGATTGGAGGCCAATCCTAGAAATAATTAGATGTGCACAAAGTATTGGCGGCCAACTGCCTGAATAAGAGATTCTGAAATCACTTGACCAGTGAATATTTTCTTTTAGTGGGCATGTGAGTGCTCTACCACTAAAACTAACTACATTGGGCATGAGTTTCATCCTTCTGTCACAGTTCTCGGTAATTGTCACCTTAAATCTATTAAGATCGAAGTAGACTAATTTTTCATAGATAGAAAAATCAGAGGAAAGTTCAAACATCTTTAATTGAATATTAACTGTCACAAGTATCCAACCTGTCAAATCACTAGCATCTCCACTGCCAAATTGTGCGCAGCTCTCAGAGTTAGACACGGCAGACCCAGAACTGGATCTATTACTTTTATCCTCTTCAATTATCTTTCGGAAACCATGGGAATAATCAGAATTAACTCCTCCAATCACCATACTCTCAGGATTCTGCTTTCTTTTAACCAGTTTTATTTCTTTGCTTTTGTTTACAGATATGCTCTTCACCCTAGAAACTCTGTGATCTTCAAAATCATCAGGTTCTGCTCGAGCGTGTAGAGGAGTGTAATTTACTAGTGTTCCCTTAGTCCTCCATCGAGATCCACATGCATTGCAAAGTACTGGCTTGTCGGGTGGTCCATTGCGCCAAAGAGGAGTGCCTGTTTCAATGCCCAGTTGTCAGCATTCAACACGCAGAAAATTACTAAATACAGATGAAAACAGGATGTAAAGCAGCTAAATATATTTGAATGAGCCTAATTATTTCTCTTAAAATGGAAAAACTACTCGTTGCCACTTGCCATTACTCTCGAAGCATATCTATTCCAAGTTAATTGTCGTATCTATGTAACGGAAAATATAAAAAAACAAGTACACACAAATTGCTTTAAATAATTCACAAACGACAGATAGGGACTACGGACAAATGAAGGCTACCCTGTTTTAGTTATATTGGCAGAATTTCAAAAGGCTAACCAAGGCACAACAAGTGTGTAACGTTCAACAATCAACACCACCCTTTTCCTGAGCTCAGTACGAGTAGTAGCCCTGAAATTCACTTCTACAAAAAATGATAAAGCTACTGCCCTTGTTTACACTACTGATTATACATGACAAGACTGAACACGAACCTTACAAGTTAAACCATAGAAGACACTAAACAAAGATTTTAGTCATAGAGAAAAGATAATGGCATTTCAGGAAAAAAAAAAAAACATGGATGAGGATTCATTTTATTAGGCGGAATAGAGTTGTTATTGAATTTTGAGGAGATAAGAATCTTGGAAGTCACAGCGACTACACTTGCAACAAATGCACTACAAACTGAGTTCAGAAACTGTTACAAAAACTTTCGGGAATGACAAGGAATGGTGTAACTTCAACTAGAAACTAGCTCTATTACAATACATATAATTTCAAGTGCAACTTATCAGTTTCAAGGTTTAAACATCAGAACAAGTAGCATTCAAATAGATTGACTCCACAAAACAGTGCATAGTTGAACATTTTCGAACAATTACACAGGAAACTTGACCGAAAGCTAGAGAAACAATCCAATTACTACATAGTTGGAAACATGGTTAACAAGGAGTGTGGGAAACAACACTGTCACTAACTTATGGAATGGATAAACAAACTGAAACATGGGCATTGCTAAACGTACATTCGTTGACATCTGAATCATTTTACAGACACAAATATTTGCTCTGACTGAGTATTTTTGGGATCATAAGGACCTCAAGAGCAATGAGCAAGTATACAAAATCAGACATTACTCTATAGTTCCTCATTACACAACAGATTACAAACCCAATATGCATTGCAGGACATGTCGAAATTCGAGTGAGAGTCAAAACCCAATCAAAATAAGTAAGGGGTTGAAAAATGTCATTGAACACAATCAAACTCAACCCAGTACAGCAAATTCAAATAAACAAGGATGCTGGAAGTAGTGAATTCATAGGCAAACAGGACAGGTTTTCACTTTTCGTCACGCTTTCGCAAAGTTAATCTCTTCTATTCTGCGATTCCAATTAATTTCTGTGCATAACAACCAGTTACAAAATATATATACTCCGAACAACAATTGAAATGAAACCCAATTTTTTTTTCAGTGCTCAAAATTAAAAGAGCAAAAAGAAAAAATGGAGAAACAAGAACTCACTTGTGACTCCACAGTGATAGCAAGGTCCTTGCTTGCCCATGTCTCTCTCTTTTCCTCAACTCAAAAAAAACTAAATTCAACCAAAATTTACAGAAAGAAAAAAAAAAAAAAGAGAAAATTTATTGGGCTAAAAAGTGAAAAATAATCAAAATTTGTACATAAATAAGATGATTATTCTCTCCAACTTTTTTTTGGTGGCATACAATACCAGTGAGCTTTTCTGCAGCAAACCCAGAGAGAGATTGCAGAAGAAAGCAAAAGCCAAAAGACCCAGAAGAGTTTTATGTCTTTTAGTCCCAAAAATTCACAGAAAATATGGAAAACAAGGAAAATTCAGGGATTTTTTAGATGGGGTTTTAGCTGGGAATCTGTACAATCCAATGGAAGAGAAAAGATCATTACAGGAATCTCATAAATGGGTGTGAAAAGGGAAGATGAAATGTGAGAGAGAGAGAGAGGAGAGAGAGAGGTTGAGTTGTGTGTCTGTGTTTTGTATTGTATATGAAGTAAATGTTGAGCTTTCTTTTCTTTGCTTTAAAATTTTTTTTTGTTTTTGACATTGAGAGATTTCTTCAACCTTTTTATTACTAATGTTAATGTTAAAAAAGGTAGGAGGAATTAAATCTTTTTGTTTTAATTATTTTTAACCAGTAATTGTTGTGATACGAGGGGTAAAAGTAAAGACATATTATTATTGCATATTTCATGTTGACTACAGCCATAAAAATCTTTGCTTCCACACAAAATTTGAGAAAACAATTTGACTAGAGAAATAAAATTAATACGAAAAAATAAGAAAAAAGATAGGCCGTAGCCAATAAGAAAAGAAAACGAAAAAACCAAAGAAACAAGGAGGGTCCATTTGACATTTTATTTTCTTCCTCATTCCGTTTTATTTTGTTTTTCGTTTGAGAAATGAATTACGTGAAGAGAGAACAGAAAACAAAATTATAAAACAAAAGGTAAATATTGTAAATGCAAAAACCATTCCGCTTCGGTTTTTATTTTGTACTCACTTTTTTGGTATTTTATGTGCATGTGAATTGTGATGATAATATTAGTATGTTTCTTTATTACACAAGACAGTAAATTCCAAAATAACCTGTCACACTACCATTGGTAATCACAACAGTAACCTCTCACCTTAAATTTAGGGGAAAATGTTAAGTGAGGGCCCCGTCAGATGTTAGCCACGTGGCTTGACTTTTGTAATCCGACGGTGATCCAGAGGGCTGTCAACTGTTACTGTTTCTGGTGGTCACGTAATGTGATCTACAGAACCCAAAATGCAAAGCAATACTGCATGAAATGGAAATTTCCGGTTTATTTCAGAAAAGTTCCCCTGTTTTTATTTTTATTTTCTTGTTTAATACTTTTATTTAATTTTTCTCAAAAATACTTTTATTTAATTAATTTCAATTTTTTGTGAAAAATAAAGAGGATAGTTCCATGATGCATAGTGGGTATCTCATGAATTTGACTCATTTGGTGGAACGGAGCTTGGCTGAAGAAAAATCAGCGGCAGCTCCTGCTGCTAGCGAATCAAGGATGGACACGTGTCCAAGTAATTAATTTTTTAATCATAACATGAACACGTGTCCATCCTTGATTCGCTAGTAGTAGGAGTGCTGCTGATTTTTTCAGCAGCCAAGCTTTCTCCCATTTGGTGTCATGTGGCCTCTTTTATTTAATTAATTTTTTGTTAACTATGGGCCCCATTAGATCTAATTTGTACAATATGAACGGGTACACCACCACGATGGCGTTTCAATACAATCATTCGATTGAGTTATCTTACCCAATGACATCTTGTTATACAAATGTAATGTCATCGTGACGATGAACCCGATCTATTTAACTCTTTCTAGAAAAGTACGGGAAACTTTGCCGTCTCTTTTGGGTCAATAGTTGGGAGCAACATTGGCCATCTGATTGCCTGGTCCGTCCTTCAAAAGATTTTGACCTGTACCCAACTTATACACACAACCCACGCCCTGTTGAAATCATGTTCTAATTCGACGGCTTAGGACCATATCTTCTAATATGCACATAAGATTAGAGAAATTCAACTTTCCAAATCTTAATGACCAATTCCATTAAGTTTTTTCTTAAATGAATAAAATATCCCCCTTCATTTGTATTGATAACTTATTGACAAAGAAAGAAATCATTTTCATATATTAAGTAGTAAGAAAAGGAAGGTTACAGTGAAGTAGTTTATCAATGAGTGAATATAATTCAAGAAAAACGATAATATTTGCCTGTATGGACATGTTAAACATGAATTACTGGTCAACATTGAGTCCGGAATGTGAAAGCTAACACAACTCAATGGCTTGATATGCATCAAGTGCTCACAAACTAGCACAACTCTTAAACCAATGGTTCGCGAACGATTGTATCCAGGAAAATCTTATTGGAAAAAGTTATTGTTAGTTTAGATGTGTACTTTTTATTATTTATAAAATAATAGTGAAAGAGTGTTCATAATCACTCTTATAAGCTTGCTTGGAAGCATATGTGTGCTTTCAGTTTGGTATACATCGAACCTTTTAATCAGATTGAATCCATGCATCAAGGCCCTTCATTTTATCAATCGGACTCAATCAGAAAAACTCTCCATCCAATAATCCTCACCCTCTGATTCTCAAACTTCCCTAACACAATACATCTTACCTACTCCATGTTTTATACAATCCTTTCTCAGTGTGCAATAAACAATGTAGATTTGGTCATGCTACATTGTCACTTTAAAGAGAATTTCTACCATTAAACACCCAAGTTGAGAATGACTTATGTGACATGAGTACATAGTCATTGTAGTGTTTCATGTCAATAATAAAACGCAATGTATAAGTTTTTCTTCACATAAAGTTATATCATTGGCACGAGACACTACAATGGCAATATATTGATGGAATGTAAGTTGCTCTCTCCCATAACACATGATTGTGTTGTGTGGCACTACTCACAGAAACAACAAAACCCCTTGTATTTTGTTTCACCCACCATAAGTTGGACTTATCCAAGTCAGTTTGATGCCATATGAAAGTATATGAACATAAAAACTCCTTCATATTGATGAGAGATTTTTTCATGTCACAGTTTATAACATGTCATTGTCTATTAGACAAATAATGCACTTTATTTTAACACATGGCACATAATTGTTCAACAATGACACTTAAGTGACTAAGGGGGTGTAGTTTATTAAGATTTATATCGACTTTTGTTGAGTTTTATAAATTCACATATTTAAGTAGACTTTTACTGACTATTATAAACGTTTTAAAACTTCTTAGACTTTAATGATTTACTTTTGTGGAAAAGAATGAGTTAAATGATGGACTTTACCAGAATTTTAGAGAGTTTAGTGCTAGAACTTTTTAGAATTCTAATTGTCATAGACTTTTAATGACCAATTTATTGATAAGCTTTATTTTTTTCTAAGTTTTTATTATTGAAATAGTGATGATGACCATGACAAAGTAGTCTGATGAGGTAGTCGTAGTAAAGTTGGTGTCTTTAGTGGCGTCAATCATAATACGGGTGTTGATTGTGGTGGCGGGGTGGTGTTGGCGGTGGTCATAGTAGGATTGGCGATGATGCTCATAGTAGTGACGGTGGTGGTTGTAGGGGTGGAGGAGTGGTCATGGTAAGGTGGTGTTGGCGAGATGGTTGTGGAAGTGGTAATAATAATAGTTATTGCATAATGGTGGGCAGTGACGTTTATCGTTGGAGAATTGAGAAATAATGAAATCGATCAAAATCATAGGAGTAGAGGTTGAATTTGTTATGATGGCAAAACATTTAACATAAAAGCACTAAAAGTCCATCAAAATCCTTGAAATTTTAAAATCCTTTAAAATCAATAAAATATTGATCACACCTAGATTTTTATAGACACACAAAAAGTCATAATTAATTGGGTAAACTGTCGGTTTACCCCCTGAACTTTCACCTCACTTTCGATTTCCCCCCTGAACTTTTCTATTGGAAAATTAAGGACTCAAACTAATTTTTTTTAGCCAATTTGCCCCCTACCGTTAGTTTTTCATATATTCCATCCATATTTCCGTTAAGTGAGACCATGTGCATAACATGTGAGGATAGTTAAGTCATTTCAATTTAAAAATGATTAAAAACTGAAAATAAATAATAATAATAATTTTCCCTCTATTTTTTCCCGCTAATTCCTATCCTCAATTTTAATTTTCCCTCTCATTCCTATGCATGAGAAATAACATATGGTGTTATTGTCTTCATAAGTAGCTAAGTTAATTTTTTTTTTGAAGCATGTACTACCATTTTTATTATCTCTAACAAATTAATAATTTGACAAATGCTGATGGTGTTATTGTCTCCAAAGCAGTGTATTAATATAAGAAACATGTCCATAAAAAAGACTAGGGTTTCTTATATTAATGCACTGCTTTGGAGACAATAGCACCATTAGCATTTGTCAAATTATTAATTTGTTAGAGAAAATAAAAATGGTAGACAATAACACCATATGTCATTTCTCATGCATAGGAATGAGAGGGAAAAATAAAATCGAGGATAGGAATTAGCGGGAAAAAATAGAGGGAAAGTTTTGCTTTTTTTATTATTTTCAGTTTTTTAATCATTTTTAAGAGTGAAATAACTTAACTACCCTCACATGTTGTGCACATGGTCTCACTTAACGGAAATATGGATGGAATATATGAAAAACTAACGGTAGGGGGCAAATTGGCTAAAAAAATTAGTTTGAGTCCTTAATTTTCCAATGGAAAAGTTCAGGGGGGAAATCGGAAGTGAGGTGAAAGTTTAGGGGGTAAACCGACAGTTTACTCTAATTAATTACCACAAGAATTTTATAGACTTTTTAAAAGTCATAAAAAGTCTTTATTCAATACATGGTGACTTTTATTGGCTCATCAAAACTCTATTTTGAATACACCTGGATTTCAGAGTCAAGCAAATTCCCTCAAACTCCAAATACATTACACCCCGTAAAAATTGATTGGATGAGAAAATGTGCTATATTACACTAATGAGGATTTTGCACAAGTACCACCTGAACTTGCAAGCATGTGCACCAATACCACCTAAACTTTCAATTTTTAATTTTTACCACCTAGATTATCTCTTAACTGTTGGAATCTACCACTTACATTAAAACATGTCAGGTGCCCCTCACATGGAGATGTATATTTGTCAATTTACTTCCTAGAGATTGCTAGAATCAATTTGTACAAGGGCAAAAGACATTTTTTTGTAACAGCGTTAGAGTCAGGTCATGAACAGAAAGAGAGAAGTTGGATTCGAGTTTGATTTTGTCAAGAGTTGTTGAAGGATTGAAGCGAAAATTGATTGCTAGCATCTACATTGGCATTAAGTGAAGAGGGTGGAGGATAATGAGTTCAGATTTGGGTAGAAAATTGTGTATTTTATGTTGTTTTTAAGCTTTATGGAATGACAAGTATCATACGTAGAAATTATGCAAAAATCTAGTCTTTCATTTACAGTGAGTTTACCTAATATTTTTTGCAGGTTAGCAAGTGAGTGTGTGGTTCATATTAATTGTTTAAATATTAATTTTTCAAATGCTTGTGGAGGGAATTACCAAATTGGGGTTGTACTAACCCCCAATTTTGGCGTCACATTGACTCAGGCAGTTTATCTTAGAGCCAATTTGATTCTAGACAGTCCCATGAAGTTAATTGATAAAAATATCCCTACAGGTTACATATGTTTTAATAGAAAAATGTAACCAAATCATTTGGTTGCGGTTCAATTTTAAACGGTTTTGGTTTTGGTTTCAAACCATTTACAAACAAAATGCTTTATGCTATTAATACAACCCAATTGAAAAAAAATGCATGATCACTATACTAAAATTCAACTTGAAATAAAGTTCAACATCAAAATGCCTTATGACATTATTTTAGTACAATCAAATTGAAAAAGTTAAGTTTACCATACTAAAACTAAAGTTCACAGATTTAAGTAGATTGTTAATGACTATTACAAACGTTTAGAACTTCATAGACTTCTACTTTTGAAAAAGAATGAGTTGAATGATAAACTTTACCATAATTTTAGAGAGTTTAATGCTATAACTTTTTAGAATTCAATGGATTGTCATAGACTTTTTAATGACCAATTTATTAATAATAAGCATTATTATTTTTAAGTTTTTACTATTGAGATGGAGATGATGACCATGACAGAATAGTTTTATGAGGTGGGGTGGCAACGATAGTGGTGGAAGTGTTAGTGGTGATTATCAGCAAGATGGTGGTAGTAAAGTTGATGCCTTTAGTGGCGGTGATCATAATATGGGTGCTGATTGTGGTGGTGAGGTTGTTGGGATGGTGGAGGAGTAGGGATGTGGGTTTGGGGGATGGGGTGATGATGACGATTGTAGAGGTGGCAGTCATGGTGATGGTGGTGTCAGTGTTGGTTATAATAGGGTTGGCGATAATACTCATGGCAGTGATGGTGGTGGTGACGATGGTGATAGTGATGGTTGTAGGGGTGGAGGAGTGGTCATGGTAAGGCGGTGTTGGCATAATAGTGGTTGTAGGGGCGGAGGTGTGGTCACGATAAGGCAATGTTGGCGAGATGGTGGTGGAAGTGGTAATAATAATAATAATAGTCATTGCATTATGGTGGGCAATGAAGTTTATCATTAGAGAATTGAGAAACAATGAAATCCATCAAAATCTTGGGGGGGGGGAGGTTGAATTTGATATGATGACAACAAATTTACCATAAAAGCACTAAAAGTCCATCAAAATCCATGAATTTTTAAATCCTTACAATGAATAAAATTTTCAATACACCTGAATTTTTTAGACACACAAAAAGTCATAATTAAGTACCACAAGAATTTTATAGACTTTTTTAAAAGTCATAAAAAGTCTTTATTCAATACATGATGACTTTTATTAACTCCTTAAAACTTTATATTGAATACATCTAGATTTCAGAATCAAGCAAAGCCCCCCTCAAACTCCAGATACAAGACACCCCTAAAAATTGATTGAATGAGAAAATGTGCTATATTACATTAATGAGGATTTTGTACAAGTACCATCTGAACTTGCAAACATGTGTGCCAATACCACCTAAACTTTCAATTTTTATTTTTTACCACCTAAATTCTCTTAATTGTTGGAATTTACCACCTACGTTATTTTCTATTCAGATTTCCGTTAAAACATGTTAGGCTCCCCTCACGCAAAGGTATATTTTTGTCCATTTACTTCCTAGAGCTCGCCAGGATCAATTTGTATGAAGGCAAAATGCATTTTTTTTGTAGCAATGTTAGAGTCAGATCATGAATAGAAAAGGAGAAGTTGATTCAAGTTTGATTTTGTTAATAGTTGTTGAAGAATTGAAGTGCAAATTGATTGTTGGCATCTACATTGGCATTAAGTGAAGAGGGGTGGAGGATAATGAGTGCATTATCACTACACTAAAATTCAACTTGAAATAAAGTTCAACACCAAAATGCCTTGTGACATTACTTTAGTACAACCCAGTTATGACATTACTTTAGTACAACCCAGTTGAAAAAGTTAAGTTTACCATACTAAAACTAAAGTTCAAACAAACTTCAAAATCAAAATGCCTAAAAAAAAAAATTGTTCATGCAAAATAGTGCTTTAACTTTTCAAGCACTATTTTGCGTCATTCAACCTTTCTCTTTCCCTTTCTTTTTGTACACTTGCTCTTTGAAGATTGAGGAGGCCTTTGAGCTTTGAACGAGCTTGATAAGGTGATACTTGGGAAGATTTTGGACCATGTGAAATTGAAACCGATGGATAAGAAGCCATTGAACCTTGTGGACTAGAAGCTTGAGATGGCCTTGGAGCTTGTAATTGTGATTGTTGATTAAGAGTAAGACAGACCTGATATTCATGTCGTGTTTTCCATGTTCCTGTCGTTTTCATGACATACTCGATATCTTAACGGGTCGTATTGTGTAACATCCATTAAAGTAAATGGGTAATATGACCCAACTCAAAATCGACCTGTTAATATTATCAGGTAATATGATCCGACCTGTTACCCGTTAAAGAAAATATATTTTAAATCAATAAATAATGAAAAAACATAATTTGACCCCAAAAAAATGGAAAACATAATATTTATATGCATACCACACTATCACATAAATATTACTTCAAAATTAAAAAAAAAAATTATCTTTCAAGTATTACATACTCCAAAATAAGAGCCTAATGAAAAAAATATTAGTATATTACTACAACATACCAAATGTTAAAAAATATGCAAAATGAATGAAGTTGTGTTTCAAGGTTGAGGAACCTTGCACGTTTATATATGCTTTCACATTTTTTAGATTTGTACATTAATGATTATGAATTTTATTTATTTTGAACTCTCTTAAAATATTATTCATGAGGGTTTGTGTGGTTTTAAAAATTTAAACGACGTTGTACCTATACTTAAAGCTTAGAGGATGCGATCACGAGCATTTGCATATTTTTTCACATTGTTCGTACTTATAAATTAATTATTATAATTTGTAATGTGTTTGGTATTTTTAAATTACTTGATATTCTTATTTTTAGCGTGTTTGATAATTTTTAATATCACTCTTGGCCTATAGTATACTATAAAAATAAATAAATAAATAAAATTTAAATGTTTTAAATTTATATAGAATAATATTGTCACAGCTCGTCCCGAATTATTTTTTTTATTGATGGCGTGAAATGTCTATTTTGCCCTTGGATGTTGAGATGTGTTTGTGTGTGACATGCTTTTAGAGGTGGACCAATATATTAGGTTCCTAAGTTTTTGGACTCAATTAGAAGTTAGACAATTTGGTATCAGAACCAATCCCTGGCCGGATGTGTGCCGAAGAGGACGTCGGGCCCCTAAGTGGGGTGGATTGTAAGATCCCACATCACCCCAGGGGTGAGGATCTTGTAAGCCTTATATGTATATTCCCATCTCTACCTAGCACGAGGCTTTTTGGGAGCTCACTAGCTTCGGGTTCCAACGGAACTCCGAAGTTAAGCGATTTCGAGCGAGAGCATTCCCAGGATAGGTGATCAATTAGGAAGTTGCTCGTGAGTTCCCAGAAACAAAATCGTGACGACGTGGTCGGGGCTCAAAGTGGACAATATCGTGTTACGGCGGAGTAGAGCCCGGGATGTGGTGGGGCCTGGGCCGGGATGTGACAAATACAATAATACATATTTAATATAATATATATATATATATAGACACACACATACACTATGACTGTTGTATTTTTTTAGTAGTTTAAAGAATTGAAATCATCAAAATAACTTTTTTTTCTTAACGTGTTGAAATGGGTTACCTGCATGTCACTTTCGTGTAAACCTATTAAGGATCCGTTATTAACGAGTTCTTATTGTGTGACCTGATAACAACCTAATTAGTTATCGCGTTGACCCGTAACCCGTTATTTTCATGTTATTTATGTGTTGTGTTAATGAATCGTGTAAGAAATTGCCGGGTCTAAGTAAGAGAGGAGATACTTGATTTAAAATTGGTCAACTCTACACAGTACAAATACATACACAATATAAATTACATTGGTTGTTATAAACTTTAGAAAGCCTACAAAAGTAACAAAACACATTGAAAAAATAAAATAAAGCCAGCCTACAATACAAATTACCTAATATTTGTATTACATTAAATATTTATTTAACTTTATGGTGTGGTTTTAAATGTTCAAAACCGAAAGCAAACTGTTTTTCCATATTGCGATTCGGTTTCAAACCGAAACCGTTTTAAAACCACAAAAAATCGAACGGTTCAATTTGGTTCATACTTCGGTTTTAGTTTTCGGTTTCAAATGTCCACCCTGATATATTCCAAAAATTGAAAGAGTCCAGGTGATAAAAAAAAATAAAAATAGAAAATTCAGGTGATAATATCACACATTCTTATAAGTCCATGGATACTTAAGCAAAATCCCCTACATTAATTTATAATATAAGGTATATAAAATTATAAATAAATAAAAAATATAATATTTAGTCATTGATGGATCCCAAGTTAGAAGTCACAACTCACTCCTTCATCGACCAATTCTACCTTCTTTTATTTTCCTTTCCTTTGTTTAGTAGTTTCCTTTCCTTTAAATAGGTGGCATATGATGTGAGCACTCACACAGCCAGAACTTGTAAAAGATGAGACATAGTGGGCCCCAGAGAAGAATCCAGGTCTACAGTATGCGGGTCGGAAGAGGTCCACTAGTGCGACTTGGGTACATGCCAAGTGTAAAGAGGAGAGGAGAGGTGCATGATTGGACCCATGTGCTGAGGCACAGGTGAGTACTTATGTGAATAAATAACGGAAAAAAAAAAAGCCGACTCTTTAATATTGGGAGCTTCGGGACCTACTCTAATCTCCCTCCGGTATAAACAATGGGCACTAATGATATTCTCTGAAAATTGTATTTATATATATATTATATTTTAATATTGGGGAGCGTTTGTTTCACAAAATAAGTTTCGCTCAAACTAGAATTGGTCTAGACGATGTGGTCTTAAACTTCATTGAGATTCATATTTTTCTCAATACACTGACATATTTACATTAAGAGGTGAAGATAAAAATTGATATCAAATTCACTATAAACGAAATTCAAATTTAAACCGTTTAGCTTGTAAATAAAAAAAATCTCATTAAATCATATTTATTAGTTTGGCTAAATTGAAATTAAGGTAAAATAACACAATCCCTATACCTATCTAGTAAAACAAACAAGCCCTTGAAGTGTCCTAGAACCCAAATCGTCTGTTGGAATTCCCCTTCCCATATAATAAATAAAGGGTAGTGCTATCCACAGTGGCGAAGCCAGGATTTCTCGGGGGGAGGGGCGAACTTAAAAGAATGCAAGGTTAAATTTGGAGATAGTGTCTACGAATTGCTTCACGATAATTAGGTGGATAATCAATCATTCGACGTCTATGTGCAGGGTCTGCAGGAAGATTAGCCAATATTTCATCCAAATCCAACTCAGTGGCTTCACTTTGTTGTGACCTACTTGGAATATTTGAAGGAGGATTTAAGCATTGTTTCTTATAGTATCGTTCCATTACGTAACTGTAAAATGGAAAGAAATAAAAATTCTTAGACTCTTAATCCTAAAGTAGACTATACTATTACTATAGTATGTATAATAACTAATCCAACCAACCAACAATTCAATTAATCAAAAGTACTAATAACCAATAACCATATTCGTATCAATTGGGTTAAATTTGTATCAATAATTTGTATCATAGAATCATAGAAGCATATCAAAAATGTGTATCAATAATTCGTATCAATTGGGTTAAATTTCTAATTCCCAATTCGTATCAATAATTTCATCCTAAAAAATAATTTCATAATTTCTTATCAATAATCATAAAAGCATATGATTCACATCAATAATCAATAACCAATAACCATATTAATGCATTAGCATATAATTTCATACCAATTCAAGGAAATTTGTATTGAATAATTAATTAGGTTAGGGATTATACATTTAAGAATTAAAAATTTTACCTTTAGATGGTGATTGGTGGAAGGCCCTGTGCTGTGTTGATTGGTGGCTTGTTAGCTTGTAAAGGGACGTTGGCACTGGGATGTTGGGGAGCAGAAATTAAAGCTCCTGTCCTGTGTTGATTGGTGAAGAACCGCAGAAGGAACAAAAGCAAAGGGAACAGAACGGGTTGGGACTGACTAGGGTTTTGGGCGACACGCGGAAGCGGTCCCCATTTGTATTTTTTTTTTAAATTCAAACATACAAAACGGCGCCGTTTTGTATAACAATTTTTAAATTTTTTTAACCAGGCCCAAAACGACGTCGTTTTGGCCTGGTTTAAAAAAAAATAAAATAAACTGCAATCTGCAGATTGCAGATTGCCCAGAAAAACAGAGGACTTGAACCAGCAATTTCCGGCGAGGCGCGCGCGAGGGGAGTGGCGAAGAGCTGGGTCCAGTGGTGTTTCCCGGCGAGGGGAGTGGCGGCCGCCACTCCTCGCCCTCACGTGGCTTCGCCACTGGCTATCCATACATCTAATTTTACTTTTCATATACCTCTTTCAATACCGGATATATGATCAAATGAATTGAAGAAGATTAATGACAAAAAATTAACAAGGGTGTGTGAGAGGTAATAATTTGAATGTGTGAATAGCTCTATTCTAAATAAAAAAATATTCGTGCACTTCACGATAATATGAGTGTGTGAAAGTGTTGAGTAGGGAGATTACTTATGTAATGGTCAATATATAATGGTAATTACTTATTTCTTTTAATATATAATGATATATATATATATATATATATATATCATGTAATGGTATATAATATATCATTCGTTGTTTACGTAAATAACTAATCAATTTACCATATATAATTCATTTGTTAAATACAGTAAGAAGTATTTTTTGTGTGTTTCGATTTAAGAAAGAAAATATGTCATATATAAACGGACTTGGATTGTCTACCTCCCCATCTCATACCCTTCTCATGCCCTCCTATATTATGTGGTTACGGTTAAATCACGTCAACATTTTATATTAATTTTTTTTATAGAAATAATAAGACAAAAAGTAATGAGAATATAAAATGTTGACATGGCTTAACCGTGACCACAAAAATATGAGGGCATGGGGAGGGTAAGAAATGGGGAGGGCAGACAATCCAGGTCCTATAGAAATATGCCAAAACATGATATGGAATATTGATGTATTAAACTACTATGTTACTTATAATTCAATTTATTAAGAGCATTCACTCCTTGAACTAGAAGTCTTGACCTCTCCTTCACTATTCAATATCGCTTGTTTTAAAAAAAAAAATCTACGGTACCCTTTGATAAATAAAAAAGTTCATCGATACCAATGTTATAGTTAATGATATTTATACGTGATTGCCTTACACTACTGATGTTGCTAATTACACTATGGATGTAGGTTATTACTAGGGGACGTTGTGAAATTACACAATGCAATTCACTTATGACCTACCTAGCTTAACTTATAACAATGTTACAACATGAGGTTAACATTCAACTTGTGAATTATAAGAAATGTAAGGCTACACTATGTTCAAGTTACATTCCAAGGTTACATAATAATAGTAATGTCATAATTTATATAGTAACAAGGTCGACATTTTCCTTGTGAGTGTCATATTACATTATAAAGATAAGATATTATACTTGGACGTAATTGCATTACACTACTAACGCTCACATTAAATGGTACCAACACCTTTACAAAAAGGTTTTTTTTTCATGTCCTAAACTGTAATCGTTATACGTAGAGTTTATAATAATAAAATTATTCTTCACCAGAGTATCTCTTGACGTGTTCTTATTGAAACCAAATTATTTCATGGCACATGTAAAGCTTTCCAAGATAAAACTTGTGTGCAAAGTAGTCTTGTTGCAGATCCTTATCTAACTCGTTCAGATTGACGGATTTAACAATGTACCTAATGTGTTTTTCTAATATTATATTTTGTTATATTTCTGAGTGCGTTAAATAGATTCAATTCAATATTTGAAGAATAAATTACATGATACAAAGCTCTTATCGTTATTTTTCGTATCAATAATTCTGCGTTAACGTTATGTGACGTGTATATTGAATTGGAATATAAGTTTTACGTGGGGTGGAAAAATATTAGGCAAAGGCCTGTGCGCACTAGGAAGGTGAGCAACCTGCTTTTTCCCCAGATTAGATTTTAAAGCCATTGAAGCATCCTTTTTACCGTTTCAATCAAGTGGTGTCGCGACTCCAACTCTCGATAGCTTTTAGGGTTTCCAAAGTCCACACTGCCTCATCTCATCTCATCTCATGCATCACTACTTTGTGCCACATTCCACTGCAAACCCGGAAAGCAATGACACGTGGAAGGAGATCATTGGTTTAACAGGACCATATTGAGCCCATTGATAGCGCTTGGTTGCATCATGGTTCATGCCAGTCCACACCTACCCATCTGAACGAACGTTACACATGGGCGGGGCTCGGGCGACCACAAACTGCATACTTTATTCAAACTAGCTTTTGTTTACTCAAAGTAATTTAAAAAGAACTGGTGGTAATCAGATATTTTATGTTATAGATTGGGAGAAATAGTCTTTGACGCACGATAAGATAATTTACACTAAAATTATATATTTTTACATATTGTGAAAATGAATGAATATATAAAGGGATGTGGATGTAAAGGATTGAGTATGAGATAAACAACTCTCCGTAGTAATCTTATACCTTCACTTTTTAAGTAAGAGATACCATTCTGCATTTTTTATTTTCATTCCTTGATTAATTGTTAGCAAACATGTGAATGAAACTCATACTCATTTCTTTCGAATTCTTGATTGTTAGTAACACAAGAATGAAAATTATATACTCTTACAAATCCATCACTCCTACGTAAACATGCCCTAAATACATCTAAATTACGCCACTTAATACTGCAATTTTAGTCATATTCATTTTCACCTGTAAGTGAGAAGTCTTAAGTTCGAATCTCGTGGTACCAGTTCATATCTCATACCTTAAAATAAATATATCGTTGTTTAGAAAAACATCTAAATTACAGGGAGAGGTAGAGTTTGAATCCATAACACAGTGGATCTAAAAAAAAATGTCATCTTCACTAAGATAATCCACTACTTTCAGATGTGGTTATAATTAATATTAGTAAAAAAACTAAACACCCAAGCTTAAGAAGTAGGAAGAAATCAAGGTTTTGTTTATCTATACATAATTGGAAAGGTTTCAATGAAAAAAAAAATCAGCATATTATGGAAAAGAAAAAGAGTTTATCCCTTTGTTTAATATTGTTTAATTTGTTTAACCAATAACTGTCAAAGACTCAAAAGTAGCTAAGTGCCTTTCTCTATCAATCGTAATGTATGGATACCTAACGTAAATGCCTACATGCCTTCATGACTTCATCCTCCATTCTTGATCTATATTGTTTACATACATATATATATATATATATATATATATGGATGGTCAAAGACTCCAAGTTTAGGTATTGTCCTTTTTAAAACAAAAGTTTGACTAGGGTTTTAATCTAAGTTTGAACCCACAATTTTATTAAAAAAAAATTACGGTTCTTGTTTCAATTTTTAGTTTGTGTTGGAAATTGGAAAATAAATGTCTATTTTGAATTTGCAGTAAAATTTCTATGAACGAATAAAAGACTGAGAAAAATTATTTTGGAGAGATTATGATTATATCGATAATAAATAATTTACTATTTATCAATATATGAATATTTATTAATTTAAGAAGAACTTTATGTTTTGTTTATAGTTTACTAGCATTTGTTTACACACTTTATGTGTATAAACACATTCTTTTAGAAAATGAGAAGGAGAGGGAGAGAGAGAGAACGTGAGGGAGTGAAAGGTTTTTGTTTTTGGTTTTTTTATATATATAAATATTAGAGGTATTTTAACATTATCTGTAGGTGAGGCTTCAATAAAAAACAGTAAAATTTGGACTTGTGAAGTTACATTATTACCCATCATTTTTTTTGTATGATAGAATAATAATCTGTCTTTTCATCCTCTTTTGGTTGACAAAGAAAGTTTAATTAATTAGTAGAGATTATTTTATTTTTTTGACAGAAATAAATGTTTTTTTTAAACAAAAAAGATGTATGATTTTTTTTTTTTTAATTTTGAGACATTTTAAGAACTAGAAGATACATGTTTCAAGATATTCCATGTACATAGAACATAATCTCCATATAAGTAATCTCTTAAACTCCCTTAAAATGAGTGAGAAAATCAAGATTGACTGATGTGACAAGGAGAGCATTGTGGAGTATAAAAATGAGCATCCTCGTCAAGTAGAAAAGATTAGTGGCAATGTGCTCAACAAAAGTTTCAGATCTCCATCAGCCAATTAATAATATCAAACGCCCTTAAAAGGTCAACATATTATTTGTCAGATGAGGTGAAAAATGAATGTGGTGTATGCATTGCAAAAAAGTAAGGATGAGGTTTTTTTTATATGTCAAATGATAGATTTGTTAGATTAGAGACGACATGACTCAAACTCACATCGTGGTGCAAGAGCAACACTCATATCTGCTACTGTGGTAGAGGGCCACTTGCAATTAAGGATGAGCTGAATTGAGAAAATGTAAATTGTTAAGTAAAAAATTCCTGCGTACATGGATTATTGGAATTTATGTGTTAACTCTTTTATGTACGTATTATGAAATTTTACCTGTTAATTTTTTGTGAGCATTTCATTAATTATTAAATTATATATCTGTAAGGCCTTAAAGTATTTTATAGAAAAGTATTATCTTATGCATTTAGTGAGATTATTATTTTAGTACATTGGCCTGAGTAGGGACTAGAATATTTTATCATTTAACCAGAGTTATTATTTTATTGAAGATTTATTTATTGAGGTTTTACCGTAGATATAATTTGTTTTTCCTCCTGGAGAACAATAAGGTATTTGGAGTATTATGAATTTGACAACGTTAAAACCTCAAGTGGCAAAGTTTGAAAACTCAAAGAGAAATCATAAACAACAATAACAGCAACAAACCTTATCCCACTAAGTGGGATCAATTGTATGATGAATCCTCAAACGACATTGCACTCAGTTTTACACCAAGTCTTCTGTTAACTTCAAACACTCCATATCTTTTCTTATAGCCTCTTTCAAAGTCTTTCTAGATCTTCCTCTACCTTTTTTGCTCTAAGCCTCCATCTTATAGTTGTTGCATCTAACCGGAGCATTGGTAGGCATTCGGTTCACGTGTCCAAACCATCATAACCAATTTTCTCTCATTTTATCTTCAATTACAGCCACTCCTACTTTACCTTGGATATCCTCATTCTTAATCCTATCATTTCTCACATGCCCACATATCTAATGGAATGCTACACTCATTTTTTGAAATGTTGCTTTTTGGCCGCCCAACATTTCGTATCATAAAGCATTGCTGGCCTTATTGCCGTCCTATATAAAAAAAATTCTTAAGCATTAGTGGCATATGACGATTGCATAATACCCTATGCAATCTTTCACCTCATCGATCCAGCTTGTATTTTATGGTTATGATCTCCATCTAATTCTCTGTTATTTTGCAAGATAGATCTAAGATAATGAAAACGTTCACTCTTTGATACTTCATGGTCTCCAATCCTCACCCTATCTTACTTGAGCCCCCGTTCTCACTAAATTTGCACTCCATATACGAGTTTTTGACCTAGTCATGCGAAGACTTATAGTTTCCAACACTTGCAGTCAAAAGTTAAACTTCCATCTTGTTTAGTCTTGTCCATTAGTTAAATTTGATTCATTTAATTCAATAATTAGAAATAGAAAAGGAATTATGAAGAGGCTAAAAATAATGCGAAAATCACTCCGCCTATGTACCCATTCAATTGCATGTTAGACAAAGTGGAATGAGTAGAGTCCATCAAATTCAATTGAAAAGACTTGTGCTGCAAAGCAACGCTATTATTCTATCACACTTTTGAAACACGAATTGCACATATTAATAAAATAATTAAACTCATTGGAGTTGGCTTTTATGTTGAATCTCACACAGACGCCAGCAAACAATACCGAACTAGAAATTCCAGACATGATATAAATTCAAACTTCTTCAACTGTAAGGCTTTACAAATATGGGATGGTTAAAAATGTCCATCCAAAACTCATACGTGAAAATCAAGAACCAAAGTACAACCTCGGTAATGCGTTTTAACAAAAACTAGGAATAAATATCAGTAACATGCTTACCCCCTTACCCCTAACTGAAAAAATGGCCCCTAGTTTAACAAGATCATATTTTCATTCATTTAGTTCTACTCAAAAGTAGAAGTCAAACTTAAAAAAACCCTAAAAAGGCTTTAAATTTATGTAGTCTGGTGAGTATGGTCATACCATTTTCTTTCCTGTAAAAAGGGCAAAATGGCACTTTCACAGTTGATTGACTTGTGACCTAAGGAACAAGGGCTGAGTGGAAGCCATGACCGCACACCCTAGTCTCCCAAAGGGCAAGAGGTGTTTTCGAAATTCCGTACAGCCCTACAATTACTTCAGCCAAATTTTCAACCACCACCACATACTTCATTTGAAATTGGATTACAAGTTGGGAAGAAACGAAAGCAAGGTAAGAGAAGCGTGTTAAGTGTGACGGTGCACGGTTTTTGAAACAGTCAAAACTGATCAAAAGCTCTTGCAGGAATCATCCTAAAGCTACATTATATTCGTACTATGAAATCATCTCACCTAAACTTCAAGGGGGCGGCGGCAGATGCTGGGTCTTGGGTCTTGACTCTTGGTTCTTCCGGTCTGTTTCCAATTTCTTTTGCGCTTCTTTCTCCGCTTCTGTTTTCTCAAGCAAAGCCTGCTGATGCATGGCTTTCATCATCTCCTTCATTGTCCTCTCCTCTCCTTCAAGTTGCGTTTTCATAATCATCTCAGCCTCTTTGTCAATCGGCTTGAAGTACTCTTCAATTTGAGCCTCCTGGTACACCAGCAGACAAAAGGACAAAAACAAATTAAAACAACACGACATTCTATATTGTCGGGATAAGCATCTGTTTAAAATCAACAAGTATATTTGGGCCATATTCCCTAATGTTTCCGAAGGTTAACTTGTGAATTGTTTCCAAATGGCCTCACCGCCTCAGCAATGACAATAAAACTTACAGTTTCTTCCAGCTTCCTATTTAAAGTTTGCATCTCCTCAACCATACGGCGAACCTCCGATAATATAGTTTGTTCAGGAATCTTTCTTAAGGCTAACTTCCGCGCATTTGCCTGGAGAGAGACAGTCAATAAATAAAAGAAATGGGAACAGTAAATTAGTACTCAAAGTATTAAGGCAACAAATGCCACAGATAATGTGAAAATCCTATTTACTAGAGGTAGTGAACGCTAAATCTGAATAAGACCGAAGCGACTGGGGAAAGAAAAGAAGCTACAAACCAAAGTAAGATATCCATATATAAGCTATTACATGCTGCTTAATTCTTAAGAAAAAATTCCATCATAACTTGCATGTATTGCATATATGTTAGAGCTCATAAAGCAAATATTATGCTTCTGAGTGTAATCAAGTTGCTTGTAACTGACTGATGAGCCAAACACTTTCATTTTCTCAGAATGCTTCAATAAGAAATTGGTGTACAAAGATGTGTTTCAATTGCTCCTCCACAATTAAAATCCCACTTATTCTGCTGAACTTTTATCTTATCACCAAAAGTCAGACAGAAAATAAACTCAGGGTTTAGGAGTAAAATTTTCTTCTTTGTATCTGTATGTCCCTCCATCCTTTTGACGGTAACATTGTGGACACACAAGACAGCCAAAAAGTTTCCAGGGAATTTTCATAATCATTTGCCAAAGTACTTGAACAAGGTAAGCCTATATTACAGAAGTACATTTCCCGGATGAAAGAATGCGTAATGCCTATGCATTTGCATTTTCGGCATTAACCTCTACGTTCAAGGGGTCTTTTTATACCAGAAAGTTATTCTATCACATTAACCGTTTCCAGAATAAGAAGCCAAGGAAAAAGAGAAATAAATAAACTAAGGGGAAAGGAATACAAATGGTGGAACTATTTCAGAAAGTAATGAAGTCTCAAACGAAGAAGGTCATGGAAGAAAAATCAAAATACACATGCTTCCCTCACACAAGCAAAAAACACATCTTTGAATGCGTATGAAATGCATATCTAATACTTTTCTTCCAAAATGCTCAAAATTTTGGGTGCACCTTATGTTAGTCCTGATCTAACAAGAACCTAAGATAAAGACCTAAGTTATGGTTATGAATCTCAGCTATTTACAGACGCCTGACATGTAGGTACATCACCGGGACCGTAGGTCCTTATTGGATCAGGAAAAAAAACTGAAGTACTGTTTTCCCATTCTCCAATATGATTAAACCGACCGATGCATTTCCAACAAATTTTCAACTCTCCCTGCTCCATCCTATAACTCTCTCCACATTCCGTTCTTATTTAATTGAATTCATTTCAATGCTCATTTCAGCAACCAAACACCGCCTAAGCGATGAATTCTAGCACTCAAAGAAAAGGAACAATATGAACACAACTCACATGTCCACAAAGATTGTCATCATACTTCATCTCAGCCTAATAATCTCCACATAATATGCCCACCATTTCATACAATTATGGAACAAAAACAGCGTCGACCGGACTAATGCAAGATCAACAACAAAATGCTACAACAACAACAACAACAACAACAAAGCCTTTTCCCACTAAGTGGGGTCGGCTATATGAATCCTAGAAAACGATAAAATTGAAAATAAATAAATAAAACTGACCTCTTTCAAGCGCTTTTCAACCTCCAACCGAAACGATCGGATTCTCCGTTCTTCGTAGCCGGAAAGAACCCTCGCATAGAACAGAGCTTTCTTTCCGAATTCAATCAGCTTATTCATAATTTTTCAATTTCTCATCCACCTCTTAACGCTTCGATTTCAGCTCAAACGCAATCAAATCTTAAATTTAGGGCATTCAAAGCATCCTAATGGACCGACATCAGAAATATATACTTTTTGGAATCAGAGAAAATACAAACAGACGAAAATTTGGAAACTCGATTCGACCTTTCTGACCTTTACGGGCGGCGGAGCGGGAGCAATGGCTGCCTACTTTGCTGGAGGAGACGGAAATGAGAGGAAGCAGAGTAGGGCTTTTGCTTGGGCGTCCGTGGGAGATGTCCATTTCTATGTCCGAATTTTTGTATTTTATTGCTAGTTTTGAGTTCATTATTTTCATATTAATCATATACTTCTGTATTAAAATGGTTAAAACATACTTACATACTTCAAAAGTAATTGAATTTATAGATAAACATATGCCAAATATTAAGAATGAACAATAAATTTGATGTATAAAAAAGTTCAAACAAATTTAAAATCTTGTAAATATACGAGGGTCTATTTGATTTTGTTTTTTGAATTTTTTTTGAAATTTCTCAAAACATTTCTTGAAAATAATTTTTTTTTTTAAAACTCAAAAACTTGATTGATTTGCGATTTAAAATTTTTAAATCTTACTACTTAAACTAAACAAAGAGATCTAAAAAGAGGGGTCGCACGAGAGATAGAAAGAGGAGAGAGGAGGAAAGAAAGTAAGAGATGATTGAAGGAAAGAGAAAGAAGAGAGAGGATCCGACAAGATAGAGAGGAAGATGAGTGAGAGAAAAAACCGAAAGAATGAAGAGAACGGATTGGAGAAAAGACGAGAAAGGTAAAAATAAAAATAAAAATAAAAAAAAGGAGAGAGAAAGAAGAAAAGAGAGATAGATTTGGAGTGAGGGGGAGGGAAAGAAAAAAAATGAAAAACTCTAAAAACTCAATTTTAATGTTTTTAGATAATATACTATATTTTTGAGTTAGTCTTAGGTTCAATTTTTTAAAATAGTTCTATCAAACAAGTTTTTAAGGCCTAAAATTTGAAAATTGTTTTTAAGTTGAAAAAATTGGATTCAAGTGAATACTAACACAGGCCCTGAATGTTCTAGTTATATTCTGAAAATGAAACTAAAATTTAACCATCTGTTTAATGTTACCTACGTAACTAACCAATTACATTTTGTCACCTTACAAAAAAAAAAGGAAAACTAATGAAAGAAGTTTGAAAATTTTAAGTTTTTAACGATAAGGATAAAATAAAGGGTAAAGTGAATAGTATTAAGTTTGACTTTTTATTGTAAAATTATGATTTTTCGTTAAAATGAATAATACCGGAAGCTTTTTGTTAAAATTCTTAGAAAAAAACGTATATGCATTGCACATGGTAGATTTTTAAGGGTATCTTTACTACACTTTAAAGCGGAACAACAAAATCCCTACATTAGATTAGTCCCGGGCCCTGGCAGATCATATTTCAAAACAATTACCCGACAAAACACCAATACGTACAGTGTCCAGGATGAGTCCCGGCCGATCATGTTTCTAACAAGTGGACCCATTAACGAGTCCATCTTAGCCTACAATACCTATTAATGACCTTCTAAAATTATGTCTTTTAATTATATACTTTCAAACTTGTCATTCACGAAATTCAAATCTAACTTGCAAATGGAAAACAACCTAAACCGTAATACTAAAGAAATTGTTATTAACACTCTAAAATACTCCCAAACTTTCTCTTTTTGGCAAAAAATAAAAACTTTTATGAGTATAAAATAAAATTTTTGAAGTGCCAATAATAATTCTAACACTAATCGACTCCATTAAAGTTAGGTACTGTTACATGCTATTCCATAACTAGTGTCAACAAATTTGCGAAATCTCCCAAAGACTACAGGGCATCTTAAAATTTCATAATATAAATCACTACTGCTCACCATCTTCATCGTAAAATTTGAGTCTTGCGAAATCCGGATTTTCGCTACGCCCACGCTCTAACTGCTGGATGTGGCGAAAATCGTTCCATAAGGACTCGGAAGTATCAAAATCGCAACTTGGAAACCTGCTATACCACCAAACAGGTAGTGCAGATGGAGGAGCTAGCCAGTTTATTAACACAACACAACAATAAACTTCGTCACGAATTAAAACGATGTCATTCAAAACAGTAAGTAGAAGTTTAACGGCAGCAAACACTAGACAATCACTATCAACTACACATTTTGTTTTTGAGGTCACATGGAAAACTCTATATAGACAAGTGACGATCTCATTTTGCATTGCTTTGCATCACCAGGGTTACAGGAGGAGCATCAATCCTTTCTTTTCTTCTTCTTCTCATTCTTCTCGGCCGAGTTCTTCAACTGTGGTAAAGAAACGATAGCCGTTTTAGTTAACAGGTCTATTTAGCCTAACAGATAACATCTCACAATATAAAATAGAAGAGGAGATGGTCTAAGCACCAACAGTCATAAATACGATAGAAAACAAGACCGAGAGGAGGACTTTGCTCTTAAAGCATTAACGACAACTTACCATGATAACCAGTATACGGATGAACACAGCAACAAAGTCAGTGAAAAGGGTCAGGGCATGCTTCACATAGTCCAGGTCACCATGGTGCGCCTTCTCAATCATTTCCTGGGTGTCAACTACCATGTAGCCCACAAAAATCAAAAGCCCGAAATACAGCTGCAACACAATTTCAGAGAACGATTAGATAACTGCATATATCACCCTGTTTTGGCTTTTATACGCAAAATGTAGCATTGCCCATCATTCACATGACTAATTGATAATTCCTTACCTCAAATTTGAAAAGAGCTGCAGAACCCCCAAAGACAGAAGAAGCAAACTGTAACCAGATTAGCATAGAAAGGCCAGAAGAAAGCAAACCCCCCAGGTAAAGGTATTCCCGGCGCCTTGCCAACATGGCTGCTGCTGAGAAACAGCCAAAGGCCAGAGCAGTTCCTCCAAATGCACTGATCAAGACACTGGCTCAAAAGAAAACAACAAAAAATCAGGACGCTATTTGAATTGAATTTCCCTAGGGAGAAAAAAATATCAAACTTAACAGCTAATACATAATTTTGTTTAGAAACGACTACATACGGTCACTTCTTTCTTAAGAGAAAGAAGTATTACAGCACAGAAATAATAGAAATAAGAATAACAGTGGTCCCAGAAGTCTCGTTTCATTTCATGCTACTGAGCTCGAACATTCAATCAAATAAAGAAAACAACTGCTAACACATATGTACCTCGGGTTAATCTCAATGGCCAGTTCAATTAAAGGCCCAAGAGTAGCCCCCTCAAAGAGACCAGCGGCCATCAGTAGAGAAACCCTCTTCTTCTGCTCAAAGAAAAAAAACACAATACATGAAAACAATTAAAAAAAATTGCAATAACACAAATACATAACTGCGGGAAGATAAGGAGAGTTTATTTAACAAATCCTACCTCTTGATAGGTTGGTGTGCAGAGTAACCACACCATGCATCCAATGCAAGAAAGAAGGGTGATCATGCCTCCGATATTCCACAGGATATGCAGGTAGGCTCCTGCAGCTGATGCAATCAGGGTGCAGCATAAAGTGAGGTAGACCTGCAAGATTTAGGCTACCAATCAGTAAATCAAAGTTGGTATGGTTTGCACACAACCGCAAAATCCGGCAAACCAAATTCCCCAGCCAAAACCATCCAATCAAAGAAAGTCAAAACCAGTAAAATGGGAAAATTCACACATTCCATTGTCATTCGAGTAATCAGCGATATCAAAACATCCAAGAAAGGCAACTTCACAGTGAAAGAAGAACACGGGAGAGCCCTGCTCTTTCTGATTTCTCGTTTCCACCACAAATAACGAATGACAAATACCATACAATGTTTACACACAATAACAAATAACACCCGCATAAGCTACAAATCTCTATTTCTGATTCTAGGTAACCAAACAAGTGAAAATTCACTCCCAATTGTATATATAAACGAATTAAACCTAAACGAAACCCTAGATATCAAAATCAATACATCCAGCACGATTTTTGCAGCACATAATTGTAATCATCAAGAGAAATTGAAGGGGAATCAAAACCCTAGCAGTTCTCGCCCCACGCCTAAATTGTTCAGTCTAGTACACAAATAGAGAATCAAACTGAGGAAACAGTGCAAAATAGAAAGAAACTTTCTCTTTTTTCTCAATATTTTCTCGACAACCAAACAGAATAACGGAACTGAAATTCACTTCCGAGAAAGAGGAATTCGTACCACGCCTAAATTGCTCAGTCTAATACACAAGCAGAGAATAAAACCTAGAAAACAGAAGAACACAACGAAATTTTATCGGCAACCAAACAGAGTCCAAAGAAACTGAAATTCCCCTCGGAGAAAGAGAAATTCGTACCAGTTTGAGATGATTCTGAACGACGGGAGAGATCTGACGGAAATTCTTGAGAGACTCGGAAGCCCAGCGGTTTCGCGAAGACGTTTGGGAATCGAAGAAAGACGTGAAGGCATCCATAGTTGCTTGGTAGCCAAGAAAGGAAGAGCGAGCGAGCGAGAAAATTTGCAGAGAAAAAGTGGGAAATTGAAAGCGGGTGCGGGACGGGGATGTGGAATTTATAGGGCCCTCCGTCCGGGGACTTGGTTTCCTGGAAACTTCTAGTTCTTTATGAATTCTAATTAGTTGTTGCAGCGTTCATTTACCGTTCTACCCTTGTGGTGTGCAATGAGATGAGATCCATAAATTTTTGCCTCGGAGTCGTTGGATCCGGAAAAATGGCGACTCTTGTAATTTGTAATAATGTTATTTCTTAAATATTTTAAATAAAAAAAATTACAAAATATTCGTGTGTTTATTTTTGGTTTGGCAGATGGAAGATGAGAGTTGCGAAATGAAGTTAATTGCAAAACATTATTGTTAATCTATTGTGAGGCTAAACTCACTCTCTCTCTCTCCCGTTAGTGTAGATAATATCATTTAATAATAATAAAAAAATTCTCCTACTATGGTCATGTGGGTTGAGGGAGGGGCTAAATTGGGTATGAACTTGGAGTGCTAGTTAGGGAAGTGGGTGGGGTGAATTTGAACTTTGTAAAAATCATTTTTGTAAAAAACTTATAAACTAAGATATCGTTTAGTCATCGAATTGTATAAGAACAAAATCGATGGATTCACTAAAAGAATTAAAAACCGTATATCTATTTGCAAAAGTTAATTGATTATAAGGCCTTATTTTTAATTAATTTTTTTACAGAGATAATCTTTACATAATAGTTTATAATATGAACTGTGCTAATTATAAGCATAAAATTCAGTAAATCGTGCACAAACTATTTTGAGGAACTCCTCAATCTTAAGGAGTCAAGCTTCTTTGTAAGAATTATGTGAAACAATTACATTGAAATGTTTAATATCTTTGGATTACAAGGTTCCTATACTCTCTCATCGGGACTTGAGAAAAACAAAAAAAAAACATGATGATATTTGACCCACAAATTTTAAACTATCGGGAAGGAAAAATAATAAAAGAAGAGGAATGTCATTTTAGCAATTATATGCGTTATCGAAGGGCATATGGGGAAATAGAAAAGATAGTTCCAGTGGATACTGGAGTCTTCCGCGTGGTTTGGTGTTTTGACCCAACTCCATGACGACCATGAAATCTAATTCAATTTGTTGTCAAACTTGGCATCGCTTGCTCACTAAGCAAAATATCAAACAAGGAATAGCCACGAAAGCAAAGCATCCGTGAGAGGGACAGGTGTCCTCCCCGCCAATTGAATCTTGCCACATCAGCAACATGACGTGGCGCGTTCCCGTTTGTCCGATTTTGTCACCAATTTAGTTCTTGACCAACCAAACAAATTCAACTAAATTTTGCGTCACAAATATTTTTTTTTAATGAAATTTTGTTAAGGAAAACGATACGTAATTAGTAATTAGTAATTAGAAGAACACTACTCCCCATTAAGTGGTGGACGGTTTAAACCGAACATTGAGTCAAATACAAATGTCTTAATTACCAAGACAATCTGAAAAGATTAAAAATAAAGAAAACTAACGAAAAGTTTAAAAAAAACTTAGTTTTAATGAAAAAATGACAAATAAAGGTATAGTGAATAGGACAAAGGAAATATAAAAATGTAGTTTTTTATTAAAAGTGAATAATACCGAAAATGTTTTGTTGAAACTTCCTTAAAAAAAAAAATATATATGAGAAGAAGAGCAGAAAAAGAAAAATGTGATATGGTGAGAGAAAGGATGACAAAGAAAGAAGAAATTAAGGAAACTAAACGTAAAAAAAATTAAAATTATATATATATATATATATATATATATATATTAATATTCTTGTTGAGGATGTGAACTTATCAATTAGACTTGATTGTATAAAATTTATCATTTGAAAATAATATATGTATGTATATCTAATTCTCAAATTGTGTGCACAAAAAATAGGATTTAAAAGTTAAAAACGAAATAATTATCAAACAAGCAATATAGGGAGAAATCCTGCAAGGGGAACAAGCACATGTGCAAATGATTTTCAATTTCTATTGCAGTACATGATCCAACTAGTTACATATTTTACGCCACTTAGTTCTATGGTATAATAGTATTCATCTTCACTAGTTAGTGAGGGGTCTCAAGTTTGAAACTAATTGACAACGAGTTCAAACTAAACTTACTCCCCCATCGTATAGTGTAACAAGGCTGTAACTATACAACATTTTTCATGGATGCCAATTACCAAGACTCTAATGCCAGCCGATTAGTCCTAATGATGTTTTGTGCATCTTAAACTGGTGCCATTTCTTGCGTTCCAAGTTACAGCACCAGCCTCTGATGCCTCAGCTTTCTCAGCTCTTCATGGCATGGAGCAAAAAACTCATGTCGAAGTGCTTCCTCTGCGCTTATCCTAACCCTCGGGTTCACTGTCAAGCACTTATCCACCAGATCAAAAAGCGGTCTAGGGATTTCGTTGAAGAAATCCGGCCTCTTTGTGCTCCTTCTACACCAATCCTGCAATTTGAGAGATGGCAAAGACTCTGCACTATAGAGGTCCTGTGACAAAATATTACTTTGCAGTTTCAACGACTCTGCAGACTGAAATATTATTTACTACATGGAAGTTATGAATGATTAATACCACTGGAAATGATAATTCGCGGTCGTGTAGCTTGGCAACTTCCCATAAATCTTCACTGCCTCTCAACTTTGCTACGTCCTTTATGTTCCTGATCATAACACCCATGGCAATGGTTAGCAAAATGTTTTACGAAATGAAGAGAATTGAGATTACGCATAAAGTGTTTGGATCGAAGCAAGGGTATTTACTGTTCGGGATCGCCACCAAAGGGCGTTCTGCCAATCATGAAGTAGAGTAGAGTGACACCGGCAGACCAGATATCAAGCTTGGGGCCTTGATGTGGGGATCTCAGGAGAACCTGCATAAACCACACAGATTATGACAAATAAAATCAAGAAATGAAAGAGGTGGTCTCAATCATTTACTAGAAATTATCAAAACGACACTATTTTGTCATAATTCCATCCCAATTTATTTGATTAATCAAACATCTTTTAGGAAAATAGAGAAATAAAACTATCCAAATAAATGGGTTCAATTCCACGTGCAACTCAACTACTCCATATGCTACTATAGAATGTATCTTCCGACAAAATCAACTACCTGAAAATCTAAATCTAAAAACTGGGAGGGAACTTAATAGTCTATTTCCCATGCTATGTTGCAACAACCTTCAGAAAGTTTCAAGTTACATGTAAATTTAAAAAGAAGATGATGCTTTGAAAGAACATATCGCATCTATCCTTAATCTTCCAACTCTCACCGTTCACGGTTGACCTACTCACAAGTATGCCTTTTCCTTTTTGTATACAAATGACATAATGGTGTGGAGAGTCAAGCACACGACATCGGGTGAAGGGGTAAATGTTTTTAACAACTTGAGTTACAAAGCGTCACAAGGAATATGTTGGTTATTGCTTGGCTAAGTTCCTTATTACGAGTAATCAATGAAGTTCCGACAATGCATCAAATTACAACAATATTACAGTGTAATGGCAGGATTAAACTGAGGCTACGTAGATAAACCGAGGTAAACATAGTAAGTATATGAATCCTAACCTCCGGAGCTCGGTATCCTTTAGTTCCAGCACAAGGACCTTCTTTTTTCTGCTTTCCACCCCCTAAGACAAAAAATATGACTAACAGAAATAAAGAAATTTGCTAGTCCAACCAGATTGTCCAAGACTCCAATCGATGAAAGAAACAAACCTCTGCTTCTGATCAAGGCTGCACCACCAACACCATTGCCAGTTGAGTGCAGAGGCATCGGAGTGATACAGAAAAGCTTGTCATCCTCATTTCTAGGAGGGGCAGGAATCCTCTTTCTCATAGGAGCCGAAACACCTGATGATATATGGTTTCGATTCTGCATTGCTTCCTGTACTATGTTGATGAGCTCTTTCCTTCCTTGGGATGGCAAAGGTTCCATCAGACTTTCTACTGAAGTCGTCCTGATATTACTCACATCCTTTACTGACGTTATACCTGAGCCATCTGCACCCTGACTTTTGATTACGCTCCAGCTACCCGAAGAATTGTAGGGCTTCATTTGGCTGAAAGCCTTTTTTTTCAAGTCCTTAAGATCAAAAGTGGATTTGAGACCTTTTTTGGTCTCCCCATTGGCTATTATTGAAGACTTAGAAATTGACAACTTCTGAAGTGGGGTTCTAGGTACAGATATCGCATTTGTAATTTTCTCATCATAGCAATTTACATCATCTCCAGATTTTAATTTGCCTGTGAAAATGCGAAAATTAGCTTCAATAATTTTACATTCTTTCTACCAGAAACTCAACAAAAAAAACATTTAGCATGCATATGCAAAATGCTATTGTTTTATTCCTAATTCTCCACATACATTGATCTGCAAAAATAAGAGTCTGGAGATTGAATTAAACTGAAAGCAAAACGGTATCTAGGTGCTCGTAACCATCATTTAGTATTTGTTTAACACTTGATTATCTATATAATCAGTAACACAACAACATTGAGGCTCAATAACTAAAACCATGCCAACAAAAAATCTATTACATGGAAGAGACGAAAGCTTACGAGTTGTTCCAGGCTTCAAATGCAAATCCTGTCAGATAAGGAAAAATAAAATTGAGTAAAAACACTAATAGATCAGCAAATTTCAAGATGGTTGCAACAGAAAAATAAAAAACAAACTAAAAGTAAAGTTAAAAGTGGGGACAAGTATGACCAACCGTTGCAAGATTGAAATCTATGAGGTAACCCTTGTTGGCCCTTCGAGAGAAAAGGAAGTTTCCAGGTTTAACATCTCTATGTACTACTCCCTGTGAATGCAATAATAAAATATTTTAGAAACTTTTACAAAAGCTCTTGAATCCTCCTAGAATATGCATAACAACAGTAGTTACCTGTCTATGAAGGGTTGCCAATGCCTTAAACAAGCAATAGCCGTACCAATGTAGATGAGAAAGACCTATCTCTTGCTTTAAAACCTAAAAGTAAAATCAATGTCAAACAAAAGCTTCAAAAGAAGTGGAGAAGAAATAAGGAAATGTCCAATAATCACCTCAGGCCTATCATGCTCAACGTGCTGCAGTACAAAGCAACTGGAACTTTCATTCTTGATATGGCCTTCATATTTTATCACAAAGTTTTTGCCCCTACATTACAAAATTCACTGGGAGGTAAAATCTCACCACTGTGTGCCGCCAAAGATCTAAATTTTGTACTTGAAGTTTAAAACACTTACCCAAACCTTTCCAGCATCCTTAACTCATTGTTAACATGATGCTTATGAGCATTAGCATGCGGGCCTGCAGAGCAATTAAAGAAATATGAGATTAGGAAACTTCTTTTTGGCTTCAACTCAAAGGGGGTATGAGTAACACCCTCCCATTGGACCTGAAACCCCTTCCAGTAGGCCACTTTAAGTCTAACTATAAGGGGGTTTGGGGGGCATCTATAAAGCCTTTCAAGCCTTAAACGGGTTGGAGTACACGATATGCAGAATGCAAACCACTTCCGATTGCAACTCCACTTTTTCTTTTCAACTGGGCTCACACCCAACTTAATTTAATTCCATTCTTTCACCTAAATTACATCATAAATCATCCAGAATATATCAAAAAAGTACACATTATTAATTAGCCAAGTTGCAATGGATTTACATTTATAGAAGGCACGTAGGCAGCATATGATGACAGTGCACAGTTGAGCGTTTAAGTTTATTAGATAACTGAAAGTTGGGGGTGTCACTGGATGGCTATAACATTTGGGTACATGCTTTCCCTTCCATTCCTTTCCTTTCGCTTGATGTTTATTTAAAATCTCCAAGTGAAAAGCTAGCAGTTTCAAGGAAAAAGAAAGTTGACTTAATTATTAAAAATTACTTACACTTAATGGCGACCTTTTTCTCGTCATTTTTTAACCGTGCCCTGTAAACAGTGCCATAACCGCCTACCAGTTTGGGAAACAAAATAAGAAAATCATTATCGACAAAGAGGTTGAAAGGGGTGTGAAAAATCCAACGTAGTCAGATCTTTATATACCTGAACCTTCTTCTTCTTCTACAACATAAGATTCAAAAATTGGAAATTCCCTTTTCTCCGGTTGATCCTACAAAGTATCAGATACTTACTAAGTACAAGATCATAAATGAAAAGCATACGTGCACTCGTTGAAACAGAGAGAAGAATTATATTTCAGAAGCGTAGCATACCTTAGGAGAAACAGATTTATGGCGTCCATTTCTTTCATTAACATGCATGCCATCACAATTCCGTTTTAATTTCTGCACTATGCTGATTGGCTTTTGATTTGTTTCACACTGCTGGTTCTCTTTGGGAGTGGCAACAGCCTGGTGATGCTCTAAGTTGTGTGATTGCGGTCTCCGAGCCATTTTATCCTTGTCAATTCCCTTCGTCTTGGAGGAGGGCTTCAACAATTTCTTTTGCGAAACAGAAAATTCAGTAGCTGAACATATGATCTTGGTCTCATGTCTACTTGTTTGCTTTTTATTCAGAGGCATCATATCTTCACAGTCTGCCTTTCTGAATCTTTTGAACTTACGTCTAGGAAACATATCATAACTAGCAGTATTTGGCTGGGAGAAATTTTCTCTCTCTCCATTAGGGCTGCGAGGAGCCAATAACAACTCTTCCTCCTCACCTCCAAAAATTCTTTCAACTTCAATGATTCCTACATTTGTAGCTTTACAACTACCATTAACATTCTCATCCACGACTGGTGATATATTGTTCTCTTTCATTTCTTTCAGAAAAAAATACCCACTGCGGTCCATCTCATGTACGTTAGCTCCTTCATAAAGGACTAAATCATCGGATGCCATGATTGAAAGAACCGGTTCTAAACCAGCTACACAATCCATTACCGGCCTGTTAACCTTCGTTTCAACAATTATATTGGTGCCCTCCTCTTGCTCCTCAACATGATCAACATTGTTCAGTCCTGAACTTGATTGTTCGGTTCTGTAATCGATAAATAACGAAGAACTTAACATCGATTTGTTCACCGTTAGTGTCATCCAACTTTGTAGCGTATTTATGTATTTGCAGAAGTAGTAGTCAGCCATATGAGAATGTGACTGCAAAAATTGATCTGAATTACAAGTTTCCCAGAAAA
Source organism: Malus domestica (assembly GCF_042453785.1). Lineage (NCBI taxonomy): Eukaryota > Viridiplantae > Streptophyta > Magnoliopsida > Rosales > Rosaceae > Malus > Malus domestica. The sequence goes on from NC_091666.1 coordinate 6,505,931, forward strand.
GCAATATGTTTTGTTTCGCTTTATTTATACAAAGAATCGCCTTTCAAACGAAATAGAAAAACCTCAAATTCAAACAAGATATAAAAGATGATAAATGTCAAAACATATATATACATATATAAACACACACATATACATGAGCACATATTTCTCTATCATCAACAACAACAAAGCCTTATGAACACTAGAACCCCACTGCACTCGGTTTTGTGCCAAGTCTTCCGTTAAAAAAACGAAAGCAAAAATTAAACATATTTTTGTGTTCTCTTAGATTACAAATTCCCTGATTAAAGTGATTCTCTTTCTTTTGTTAGTTTAACATTTCCAGATTAAAATTTAAATTAAAAAAACACAAAAGAGCAGAAATTACGAATTTAATCGTACCTTCGAACGAGTATTTCCAACTGCCTTCTGCGATCTACACTCTTCATTCACTGCAGTTCATCACCACCATTACCAACCAAATACACTAAATCGCAAACAAAAAGCTAGAAACTACAAAATGTAACAGTTACCATTTCCAAAATCCAGAATTAATCTCTTTTCTGCCGGAGGCCCAAATCCGAAATCCCAAACGGCCCGTTTCCGCTTCCCCAAGCAGACTCTCACTGCATCCCCGGCACTGCGATGTGAAAAGAACTCTAGGAAAGTTGCTAATGAAGCCAGAGACGGCGTGACATAGAGCTGGCCCGATAAGTAGAGGGGAGAGCGCGGGATGGAGCAAAGGGATCTGACCAGGTGAGGCGATGCGGGGAACAATTTGCATCGGGAGGCGAGCTCGGAGAGGTGAGTCGGGCGGCCGAGTTGCAAGAGGAGTGAGAAAAGGTACCAGGCCTTCTCGGACTCGGAGATGGTTGGCGTGATGGGAGCTGAGTCGGTGGGGCGAGTCGCCATTTCCATGGTTGATTGATGGATCGGACAGAGAGGGATTGGAATTTGAGGGGAAAAGATGGGCGCCAATTTTCGCACGTGTAGTATTTGAGATTTAGCACCTGAAGAGTTCCCGCCCATTTTCCCCTCTATTTCTTTAAGAAGCAAAAAAAATAAAAATAAATAAATAGTGTAACTTGGGCCTCTTAAGTCCAAACCTGATTGAATGGCCTAGATCCAGATTCAGATGGTATATGATTTCCGATACTGTTTACTTTTACCATCGGGAAGTTTTAACAAAATATTTTCGGTATTATTCATTTTTAACGGAAAAACTATATTTTTACCTTTAACTGGTACTATTCACTATACCTTTAAAAATGACTTTTCGTTAAAAGAAGTTTTTATGGAGTTTTCGTTAGTTTTCCTTTTGTTTAATCATGCTGCTTCTTTTCATTTGATTTATTCAATTTAGTGGGCAACAATAAAGGGTGATGTGTGAGGAGAAAATGATGTGTGTTTAGCATTTCCGTTGAGCTAATGTCAATAGAGTGCAATGACGCAGAATCGTGGTGAAAGTTAGTATATGAATATCACACAATTGGGAAGATTTACATAAGATCTTGAGCAAGAAAAACTATTCCATTTGAAGCCGGTAAGGTTACAGAAATATCACCTCCCAAAATTCAAATTACCTTTAGACGGATAACTATCAGAAATTTGAGAAACACAGCATGAAAGTAACTTGCAAAAGGGTGTTTTTAAGATGGAGTAAATTGTAGCAATGATTCATTTACTTTAATTAAATTGGAGCAATGGTACTTTAACTAAAAATTTATTACCATTGATCCCTCAACTAATCAAAATGTGTAGATATGGTTCTTTTCATCAAATTCGTCAGAATTTTGTCATAATAAGTTATGTTGAAATGATCATTCTACAATTGGGGTTCCTCAACTCATCAAAACGTGTAGCTATTTTCGTCAACTTTATCAGAATTTTGTCAAAATGAGTTATGCTGAAAAGACTATTGCTACAATTAGGTTAAAGTTGAAGAACCATTTCTCTAGTTGGATTAAAGTTGAGGGATCAATGGTAATAAACTTTTAATTGAGAAACCATAGCTGCACGTTTTGACAAATTAAGAGACCAATAGTAATGGATTTTTAGTTAAGTGACCAATGCTCCAATTGAATTAGAGTTAAAGAATTATTGTTACAATTTACTCTTTCAAACTGCAAACAAATTTACCAGACGGTAAGCAGTGAGAAACTTCCAGGGCACACGTCATTGCATGTAGTAAAGGGACATGCAACATGTGATAATGCGCAAGTTTTTCTCGGGAGACCTTCCGAACAATGTCAGAAACGAGCATACGGATTACGGAGCATAGAACAGGATGGTGAAACAGAAACATATTCAATAAATCAACTAATCATGATGCAAATTTGCAACAATCATCAATATACAAAAAAGGAAGTAAAGCAAACTTTCCACCAAACGGAACATAAATAAATTATACAATGAATTTGTCAAGAAAATGTTTCCTGATGTCCTGAATAAAAGCGTCGAAGTCATTCTGTAGTTGGTGAGGACAATGAAAGTTTCAAAAGGAAGCCAACCATGAGTCCAATAAGTCCCACAAAAATTGCAAAGGTGAAGGAAAAGCCTGGGTCACCCTTCCGAAATCTTCGCCTCTTCAGTGTATCCTGGACAAAAGCGAATGTCAGTGGTGAGAGCGGGGTTTGAATCGTTTGACATATTTATCTAAACCATCTTCTGAAGGACATTTCCATATAGTTTATATGATTATATTTCCACTGCCTATTTCAGCTCCTATCAACCTCACCTGTATTACAGATACCAGGTCACTAACTTCCGGTAGTGTTCTGAGCATTAAGCAAATTATAAATACTGCCAATTTTATTTGACCACAAATAGCTCCCCGTCTTCAATTTTCCGGAATCCCTGAGGTCACCTAATAAAATTATATTCTTCCTGCTTTTATAAGTTGTGACAAGTCTGTCTTAATGTTGTATTATATATGTGTGCGTGTGCAAGCACGCTGCACGTGACTCTAGCAGCAGGTAGCTAATCATGGACCATCAGATTTGATATTAAAATCTTTCGATGGTCATGACTCGGGATTAAAGCACCAAATTCTAATGGTTGATCTCTAGCTATAGGAAAAGATCAAACAATCGAGGATAAGCTACTTAGGTTAATAATCGAGTCTTTCTGTATATGTGTGTGTTAGAGAAAGCAGAAGAAGAATTATCTACTAACCAGTTCCTGTTGAAGTTGCTGTGTTTGTCTAACAGATGCATCTCTTTCTTCCTTCAGGCGCTGAAAAGCCTGATTTTACATGTAAAATAATTTTAAAGTGTTAGAATATGAAATGAATTCAAATATATTATGAATCGCTGCAATAAGCCTATCAAGACATTTTATACTGGACTGCTACAAGTTAACAGTAAGCACGGAAAGAAAGTCAACTAAACAAATGGGAGCACATAATTTTCATATAATTCCAAAAACAAGTCAGATGGTTCAAGCTTCACATGATTTCGTAATTTTTTTTTTATTATTAATTTTTAGACATACGATTTTTCTGCAGATATCTAATATGTGGAAAAAACTTCGAACAAATCCTAATAAATTGTGATTAAAACATGCTAAACCACTCACTTCATTCATCGACCACATTTAATCACTAGAAGTCAATACTTGATGTTTTTTTTCTTTCTATATACGCTTTGTATTGCAAGTGATGAAATGTAACATGCAACACAATCTTTGGATTAAGTTTGTGAAGCAGTGGATTAAAGAACTTCCCTAAGCCCAGAACAATAAGATGTACATCCATGATTCATTATTACACAAAAACACAAACACATTTGAGAAAACCCAAACGGAAAGCACCACAAGACTCACAGAATTAGTATCAAGACTATGCATGGAGCTCCTCATAGCTTCATCTTCTGAGTTTCCTTGAGCGCCCGAAGCGACATACACAACTCTAAGCTTGCACTCCTCTAAAACCCTTCCACTTTCCTTAGTGAACTAGAATAACATTAAAGAACAAGTAGTTATTTAAAATGACAAATCAAGCTAGTGAAACAGAGTAACTGATGCCCAACTTAAAATTCTTACAGTATCTTGTGGAAGGTCATCAACATCAGTATTTGGAGGCACTGTTGTACTTTGTAGAAGAAATTTATCTTTGCACTGCATATCTGGAGGATATTCTCGTTGGGCTTGGAGGGTGACTGCACACCCAGCAGTTAGTTGGATGCCAGTATTACAAAAGCTTTTAAAGATATCAAAGTGAGTATAATAAACACTTGTAGACGGTACATGAACAATATGTTACATTCTTATGACTGGCCATAATACAATCTTAGATTATGAACTTTCAATTTGAAATAATTGCCTGAGAGGTTCACCAATACTGGATATCACTTGTTGGGCAGTCTCAGAGGTTTCTGATTTTCAAGGTGAAGAAATAAGATTATAAAGCAAATGAAAACTGTAAAAACGGGATGAGAAGAGTATTACCTCTGATTACACATGAATCCCAAGCCTGTATAACACCAGTGTTGGGCCGTACAAAATACTTCTTAGGTGAAGTAGTTTTAACCTAGAAACAAGAGCAATGAAAACAATAAAAAAAAATGCACTAGCGATTTCTATATTGAATAAACATCGAGTTATATTAAATTCATTTATGAAAAAAATTGGCACCTTGAAAGCAACATGGTGTTCTGTGTTATTGACAACTTTTAGATCACAAAAGCTTTGCTTTTCCAGCTCAACTGATCAAGAAAGTCAAATTCATTAGTATTTTATCCAACAACATTAGCAAGAAAAGAAGAAACTTTCTATGCCAGAATTTGAAAAGAAATTGCCTGGACATGGCACTAACTATAATCAAAATTATGTACAAGTCCAATATGTATATACGAGGTTCACCCTATTAGCCGGAATTGTTTCAATTTGAACCCTTCCAATGACCAGAGGAGTGCTGGAACCGCTTATCATACGCATAGATAGGTAATTAGGTATATGTGTGTCTTATTTATGTGTATATATAGAGCAGAACATAAGTATGAAACTTTAGGCAAGCAAATTCATTGGATACAGTTAAGACAAAGGTTAACAGGTGAAGCTCAAAAACCTAAAAGGATACAAATCCAGAGGCCATGAGGTATCCAACAAGAGAAGCAAAATAACAATCAATAAAAAGTACTGGTGTCGGATATGAGGTCAGGCACACATCATTTGTATCAACTAAAGAAATCCCCCTCAAATTTTTTCCATTTGTCACGCATCCGATTATCTGAGTAATCAGTTCAACCATAAATTTACCGTCACTTCATTACGCAAATGTTTTAAGATCATAAACCTTGATGAGCCATAAATATAGTCGAACAATCTGTTGTTTAATCTTAATTAAGAAAAGAAAACCAACAACAATGATTTTTTCCCCCTTCAATTCACCCAGAAAAACAAACACAATCATCGTCAAGGAAATTCCAGTATTTCTGTGTTCATGCAATTCAATTATCCTCAAATTCTCCAAAAAATCATCTTTCCACGATCAATTCAGTATAATCATGATCAATTTCCCACAAATAATTCAACTATAAACCCTTCTGATTACCCAGAGCGGCATGCATGTACGTATATGGGCAGTGCGAGGGGAAGAGAGAGAGAGAGAGTACATAGGAATTTGAGCTCATCAGGAAGAACAGAAATCAACTGTTTACCACCACCGGCACTCATGATGGTCCACCGACAAAAATGCAAAACAATTTTGCTTCTTTCTTTTTCTTCCAAAATTTCACCAAACAATCTCAAACCCTGCCATTCAAATTACCAGAACAAACCCTAGCTCAGAACAACAGTTACAAAAAGATGAGAGAGAATTAAAGCCTCTGCGAGTACATGGTTGACATAGAGAGAGAAAGCAAGAGAGAGAGAGAAGGTGTTTGTGAAAGAAAATGTGCGTATGTGTTAGTGAGAGAGAGAGAGAGAGAGAGAGAGATTGAATTGGGAACTAACATATGGCAGAACGCAGGGAGAGGAAGAGGGTACGGATTGCTCGGTCCAACTGCAAATTCGACCTCAGCTTCGGAGATTCAGCCACCAAGATCGGGTTCGGTCCGAGCGAGCTTCAACACCAAAACCAAAGCTCACCTCCTAATTAGATTTTTGAGAGACAGACAGAGGAAGAGAGAGGGGGAGAGGGCCCGATGGAAGTGGCGGAGCTTAAGGCGAGGGGAGAGGAGTATTATCAAATATAGCCAAAAATTAACCTTAATTTCAAAAATGTCACCTTTTATAAAAACTTTCAAATATATCCAAACTTTTACTTAATTAGACATAAATACCCTTAAATTTAACAATTAAATAAATTAAAGGCTTTTTAGCTATTGTCGCCTCAAGCTCCGGTCCAACTTCACCTTTGCTTCTACACTCCACCGCCACAACCCTATCCCCTTCGACCCTCTCATCACCGACATTAAGCACTGCCGCAATTACCTCAAGTGGGAGCAACCGAATTTCAATTATGCCTTCAACGCCGTTTTTCTTACTAATATCATTTTTAGTTTTAAATATAAAAATAGCTTTTAAAGTTAATCCACATGTTGTTATATGATTGTATTTGTGAGACCCACGTGGCACCACATCATCACACTAATAAAACAATTGATTGATTTTTCACAAAAAAAAATAAAATGATCACAATGGACAAATTCAAAGAAAGTGTGACAGCCCGTCCCGAACGTATATATTATTTTATCCTCGAGAGCGTGGAAATTTCTATTATGCCATTTAATCGTTGAGTTGTGTGTGTGTAAATGGGCTAAGGTTTTGGACCAATTAGTTCTATTCCTAATTAATTGGACCCAATTATAACTAAAAGACTTAAGGTTTGATTAGCTGCAATATGGACCACACACACACACCAACCAATCATGTTGACTCCCTCTCTCTCCTACCTCTTGGATTTTCTTCCATTTCCGTACAACCGTACGGTCATTTGTTAAACCAGTTTTTCCTTGCACTGATCGAGGCTGTGAAGTTGGTTTTTGTGTTCCTTGTGAGTCCAAGAGCTCATCCATACCCTTGGTGGGACGTGAGGACATCGGGAACTCAAGAACCAAGAAGCTCCGAGGAGGTACATTGTTCACTCGAAGTGATCGCAAGTGTTTCTTAAAGTTTTGAGTTTTTTGGAGGTCTTAAATTGTCTTCACGAAGCTTTTAGAAGAATTTTGGATGGTTTTGAACGTCGGGAAGCTTGGGTTTGGCGAGTTGTAGGAGTGACTGGAATATCGAAGGATTTTCCGGCGACTTCCCGTTGGTTTTAGGACTCTTAAGTGGTAAGAACTTGTTCCTTTCATCCTAAACTTCATTTTGGTTTAAGTTTCATGGATTTTGGTGGAAAAATGAAGGAGATATGAAGCTTTAAAATTTTTCCAGAATCCGGTGATAGCAGCGGTGGCTGGCGCTGGACTTCAGCGAACCAAGGAAGAAGAAGGAGAATATTCCGTCAAAGTTGACGGAATATTCTAATGACATCAGGTAAACATAACGGCATATGCTTTTATTTAACGAAATATTCCCTAACGCCGTTAGGGAATCCGTCAATGTGCTAGGCACGTGCCTACGCGTGGGCCGTGCGTCTGGCTATGCCTTGGCTAGCTCGTGAGGGCGCGTGGGATGTTGGAAATTTTTTCTAAAAATATGGGGTTGTTCCTGAGGTTGAGTAGGTCACGGTGGTATATTCAAATACCCCAATTGAGCAATGTATGAGAAGTTATTACCTAATTTTGTTTATGTGCTTAAAAATATCGTTTAAATAGTTGTTTCGCATATAGGTGAGACCTATCATGAGGACGAGCGCAGTCAAGCAAGGCTTGGGGGTTACGACCCTTCCACATATCAGTGAGTGGGCTTTTGGTTTTTAGTATGTATTTATATAGTTGGTATTTTTCCCATAAAACTTAATTAGATGGTTTTATATTTTGAAATGCCATGTCAAAGGCTCCTTATGTTTAATTGTGCATTAGTATGGTTATATATATATTGTTGCTCGACGTTATGACACTCAGGTAAGCTTCAGGTGAGTATATTGATGGTAGTGATGGTGGTGAGTACATTCATGCTGAGATATACTTCAAGATTATTATACTGCACCCCGGTGTTAGTGCTCCGCCCGAGGACAAGGTCTAGCCTTCATGTGATCGTTCACCTCCCACACCACACTCTCACCTTAGATCCAAGGCAGGTGACAGCCTGTCGTACATACCACATTAGGTGGTTCCGACTCGTAGGTGACTTGCAATACTTCACACAACCTTCACGTGTTCTAGCACTTAAGCGTATTTACTTACACCTAGCATGTTGTATAGACCACATTAGGTGGTTCCGACTCGTGTGCAGAATTTGATTGATGAGTTGTAGACCCAGCCGTACAGGTCACTTTAGGTGACTCCGGCTGGCTTATTATTTCATATTGATTAATTGCACCTGACTTATTTCTTTCTGAGATTTGACATGGTATATTCAATGGATTTGTTATTTTGAATATGATTTAGAGATATAATCGTATATGCTATTTTGTGGGAATTATACAGGTTTTATGGCGATGGGTTACTACTTTTGATAAATGAAATGGTTTTGGAAAGTTTTGTTTTTTTGCCCACTCACACTTTCTGTTTTATGCCCCTCCAGGTTTTAGGTAGGAGTGCTCGTTGTTGGCTCACGAGGAACTCACATCAGTTCTGACAGATTATCACTAATGTAGGACCATATTTGATATTGTATAATTAGTACTCGTCCTACTGGACTATACTTAGGCTACTTATGCTCTGATCATTTAGTGCTCTAGTTGGTTTGGTTTTTATTTATTGGCATTTCCTTATATTAATATTGCTTCCACACTGTGCACATGGTTATGTCACTCTCACGTGACAGCTAGCATGCCTTGATCTAAGTCGGGGTGTGTCAGAAAGACTAAAATGATTCACAATAAACAAATTCAAGAACACTACTATTAATTATCATTAATTGTTAAGGATCAGATTAAGGAGTTATGTTAATGCCACGAATCATTTTGGTAAAAAAGCCCTAAATTTATTTGATTGTTAAATTTGAGGGTATTTGTGTCTATTTTGGTGGAATTTTAGATATATTTGAAAGATTTTATAAAAAGTGACATTTTTAAAATTAAGAGTTAATTTTTTTTCTATATTTGATAAATTCTCAGGGGAGAGAGGGGAATGGAGAAGGGCATGTGTCAACAGGAAGAGAGTGGTGACGCCCGCTTCTAATGTGAAAAAGGAAGGGGAAAGCTTTTGTGTGGGGTGCATTTTTGAGAGTTGAGATCTGCTGTGCCCAAATATACAATGCCTATCGTGTGACAAGCATGTTGTTTTGAGACTTTGACACCTGTCCTTCACACAACAGGAGTTTACAGTGTTAAGTTTACAGAAAAACCTGGCCTCCACCACCAGCCACTTCGGTCGCCGATTGCAACCGCAATAGATCTCTGTCCCCTTCTTTTCTCTTTCTCCTCGCATCCCGATTTCCGCTTCGTTCCCTTTAGACCATCTCCAATCGAAGGGTTCAGAGGACCAGAAGACCGAAAATAGCCTGAAAACCGTCTCCAATCTAGGGACAGGCCAAAGGGCTTGTGGGCCCCACTGGACAAAAAAGGGCCAAAGGGCTAACCGGCTGGCCCAACCCAGCCAGCTCCGAGCAGGGCCATATGATGACGTCATATTTATTTATTTATTTTTACATTTTTTTGGGCCAAAAATATTTAATTATTGGTTTAGATTTTTTGGGCTGAGAAAGGTGATTTGATCAAAGTTGGGGTGTTCATTTTATAAGCATATTTCCTTGCTCATTCATCTCCCACGCCCGATGTGGGACAATTATAATGGGTGTAGTTGTAGTTCTAGTTCATTTCATAAGCATGTTCATTTCACAATTTATTTTAAATATTTAATTATATTACATTTAATTTGTTGTAGTTGTAGTTTTTAAATTTATGTTGTTGTAATTTTTAAATTTAAATAATAAATTATGTTTGGCCCTATGACCATTTGACCCTCGGTTGGAGACGGTTTTTTGTGACAATGCTAAAACGAGCCATATGGCCTTTTAGCTCTTTGGCCCTTGGTTGGAAATGGTAAGAAATATGGCCCTGCACTATTCATTAAAGTATTAATTTCTTTAAGGGCCAGATGGCTAAAACGAGCCATCTGGCCTTCCTTTGGTTGGAGATGGCCTTATATTTAAATTTGAATTGGAGAGGTAAATGATGGAGGCGAAGACTAAACGGAGTAATAAATTCAAGTTTTTCATGGTATTTTTTTTTTATTGGGTAATGCTAAGGAAATTAAATTTGTACACAATAAGCGTGCTCATTTCGATTGGTGACAAATTATTTAGTTTACAAATTTTGTCAACAAATTTAATCTCGTTAGCATTATCCTTTTTTATTTTTTATTTTTTTCTGTAAACTTAACACTGTTAAAGCTTCTGTTATATGGAATAGGTGTCAAGTAACATGCTTGTCACGGGCTGAGCAATGGTTAATCGAGCACATCAGATCTTGGCTCATACCACTTACAATCGACCTTTTTTTCTTTTTTTTTTGGAGAACTGGAAATTATATAACCAGGGCAAAGATGCCAAAGATTACAATGAAAGCCCATAGCGAGGCAAGCAACCAAAAAACAAACTAGGAAGTGCAAGGGGAAAAAGAAACCCGACACTACAAAGAAAGTAACAAGCGTCTCCCCTTGCACAACCAAAACAAAGTTAATGCGGGCAAGGTAGTCCATTTTTGTTTAGTACATGAACAAGTAAAGATGAAGGTCTTTCGAGCCATGTAAAGTCACACAGCTCCACGCAACTTTGCGACGTCGAATGGTCAGCCACTATATTGGCTGACCTTGGAGTCCAAGACCAGCGACAGTCATGGAAGGATTCCCTGACTTTCCTGCACCTCGCTAAGGTTGGAAACGCCTCCTATCTACCATTTGTTATCTTTCCCCTTAAGTACGAAATGGAATTCAAGGAATCAAATTCTACAACCATATGGTTCAGGTCCAAGGATAAACCCAAATCACATCCATGCAGAATGGCCATCGCTTCAACAGCATCGACGCTGGGAGCATTAATACGGAATCTGCGAGTAGCAATGAAACTGCCATAAGAGTCCCTTACCACTACCCCAACAAATCCTTCATTTTTGGCGACCACCTAGCTCGCGTCAACATTAATTTTTACATATGGATAGCTCGGCTTCATCCAGCGCTTCTGCACATGATTGCTAAGTTTGCACTGTAGCACACTTCCGGTGGGAGCCTTCTAAGCCTCCATGAAAGCTCTGATGCTTGTAAATATAGCCGCCAACACCTGGGATATGATGATTTGTTTTTGTTGGAAGAGGAAACATAATCTAGCCTTCCAACTATGCTAACAAGAGAAAGCAACACAAGTTAGGATCCTTTCTTTATCAGCCATTGAGTTATTGATGGCCCTGAAAATTGCAAAAGAGCAATTCGTCCACGTTGTAATCTCATTTCAATTTACCTTGTAATTTAAGATTCCACCAAATCAAATAGTTTCCACCCACAGGCAAAGGAGAAAAAGGTGCTCAATCGATTCCTCCTTATGGTTATAGACGATGACGATCTGAGGTTGGTCCTTGAAATCACTCGTGAATGCACCCGGTGGTAGCCCGATTTAACTGAGTAGAGTCCCTTTTTATCTAGAGGCCACACTAACCTGTCCCAGAGCATGAGATCGCCAATATGAGTTTCCAGGATTGCCTTATACTCAACCATCGAAATAAATGGTTTTAAGAAGTCGATATCCCAGTTGCCACTATTATGATTAATTAATGAATCCACTTTGGTGTTTCGGTTGACCTGCATCGACTCGGTAGGGATTAGGTGTCCAACCGGAAGAGATGGCAGCCACATATCACTCTAAACTCGAATCTCCTTCCTATTCATGACTTACCAGTGGGTCTCCCTTAGCAAAAGGTCACGTCCTGTAAGTACACTTGACCACGCCCAAGACGTTCGGCCTCCCCGCTTGGCATCCAGAAAAGAACTATAGGGGAAGTACCAAGAACCTTCGCCTATAGGGAATCGGGCTCATGGATGAAATGCCAACATTGTTTCGCCAAGAGAGCATTATTAAAATCCATGAAGCATCTAAACCCAAGTCCCCCATTGCATTCGGTAGCCCGAGAGTATCATTAGAGACCCAGTGAATGTGTTTATCCTCCTTGTTAATGCCCCCACCAGAAGTTAGAGATCAAAGAGTCCATTTCTTTGCAAATGGTAGCAAGAAATTTGAAAAGGTTCATCGGATAGACCGGGATAGCCTGAACCACATCCTTAATCAAAACCTCTATACTTGCCTGTGATAATGTTGCATGTTTCTATCCCTGAATTTTCCCCAAAATCCTCTCCTTTACATAAGCCAGCCCTTTCCTTTTGGATCTTCCCCACATGGCTGGCACACCAAGATAAGTCTTTGGGTTGTCAACAATTGGCATCCAAAGAATGCGACCGAGCTTTTCCAATAAGGTCGCCAGGACATTGGCATCGAAGAAAACACTAGATTTCTAGAGGTTCACCTGCTGCCCAGAGGCCTCACAATACTCGCTTATTAACTTCACTAGGTTGTTGCAATTTACCACATCAACATTTAAAAAAAAAGGATATCATCCACGAAGAAGATGTGGGAAATAACAGTCCCATAAGGGTTAATTTGAACCCTCGCAATCAACTTGTCTTCACAAGCCCGCGTGATGAGCAGAGAGAGTACATCACTTATGAATAGGAAACGATATGGGGATCAAAGGTCGCATTGATGAAGGCCACGAAAGGGAGCAAACTTCTATCCAGATTGACCATTTAACAGAATGGCGAAGTCAACCGACGAAATACATTTGAAGACAAGACATCGCCAGCTTTGATCAAACCCTATCTTCTCCATGACAACCAATAGGAAGTCTCATTATACCCTGTTATAAGCCTTGTGCATGTCTAATTTGACCCCAAGCTCGAATTTTCTTTTTGTTCTTCACGTTTTGAGGAAATGGAAGAGTTCATAAGCAATGCCAATATTATCCTGAATCTGTCGTCCTGCAACAAAGGCATTATGCGAAGGGAAAATCAGCTCCGGCAACAGTGGTCTAAGGCGATTTTCCATGACCTTTAACAATATTTTATAAGAATAGTTATAGAGGCTGATTGGGTGGAATTGGGAAATATACTTTGGATTTGGGACTTTTGGGGTGAGGACAACATATGTGGAATTAATACGATTGGGATTGATATTGCCTTTCATAAGATCATCAACCAACCAATTGACCTCTTCCGCAAGATTTCCCTAGAATGACTGGTAAAAAATGCCTTGGAAGCCATCAAGGTTGGGGGCCTTTAATCCCCCCGTTTGATGTGCAACATCATTGACCTCCTCCGTAAAGAACGAGGCGATAAGGGAAGAGTTCATATCAGCATTCACCTTAGGCTGGATGTAGTCTAAAACCGTTCCCCACTCCTGATGGCCCGTCGACGTGAAGAGATGGACAAAGTGTTTGTCAATAGTTTCCTTCGCTCTCCTAGGATATTCAATCCACTCCTATTTTTGTCTTTAATTTTGAGCACCTTATTCCTCATTCGCCTCTGTAAGGTGGATTAATGGAAGAAGTTAGTGTGTTGCATCTCCCTCTTGAAGTCATTTCACTCTCGATCTTTGTTGCCAAAAGCTTTCCTCCTGCCTCCACAACGTATCCACCTCCAGTGACAGATCTTCAATCTGTTTTTTATTCTTTCCCCAGTTTTCTTACAATTTCCCAAGGTGTGTCAACTTTTCCTCAATTTGCCGCCTCCTGAGCTTGAATTTTTTCCCGCTCCAATCGATTAATTTTGAACGACAATCATTCACTCTTTTGTTCTATCTATCCATGCTATCTCCCAAGCAGTGCATTTCCCAGCAGTTCCTTACAATTTCTCTGCATTCAGTCTCTTTAGACCAATAAGCTTCAAACCTGAATAGTCTTTTACCCTTTCCAAAACTAGGCTCACCTTGGACTACAATCGGGCTATGGTCCAAACATAATATAGTACCATGAGTAACAATGGTATTAGGCCACAAATCTAGCCACTCCTTATTTACTAAGATACGATCCAATCGAGCCTCAACAACTTAACCTTGGTGATGTCCATTCCAAGTAAATTTAGGGCCGTTAAACTCCAGATCCATTAATTCCATACTGTTCATGAATTCCTCCAGGTATCTATACTTGTTATGTCAGACCTCCGCTCTTCCCGACTTCTCCCAATCCTACAGAAAATAGTTGAAATCACCTCCACAAATCCAAGGGGTGGTAGATGGAAAGTCATTGATCATACCTTGCCAAAAAGCTGCATTCTCTGCTTTGTATGAGGTTTCATAAACCCTCGTTAGTTGGAAAACATGTTGTGATTCCATAACCTTATAGTGGGCATCAATGAAGTATTTTGATGAATCCACCATGTCCAACTCAACTAATTCATCCCACCATAAACTCAAACCTCCAACCGTCCCATTCGGAGCAACATTGTAGCCAGCTGAGTAAGCCATCAGTCTTCTAACACCATCAGTTTTATGATCTTTCATCTTTGTTTCTGAGAGAAAAAAAATCATAGATGGCCTATATTTCCTTATTAGCCCATGAAGGGCCCAAACTACCGTGTTCGACCCAAGATCACGATAGTTCCAAAACAGGGTTATCATAGTGATCATGCGGCTGTTGAAAGCCAGCCTCCACAACCTTGGGAAGAACTTCCCTATTTCTTCGTGCTCATTGCCTTTTTCTCATCTTTCGTTATTGGATACTTTCGGATCCCTCTATGTGTTTGCTCTTTTTTTGCGAGGACTGAGTCAATGCTAAGTCCATCTCCTAGGGCTCTGCCCCCTTTTGGAGTTACTGTTTCCCAAATCCATACGAGGTTGGGGGTTGCATTCTTGCTGGACTTTCTGATTTCCACTATCCACCATTGGTATATGGGATGAAATCTTCAAATGACTCACCTCACTTATCACTTCCTTTCCCTTTGAGGCTTGCAAGAGTTGTAAATGGTCTCCTATCGAAAACACCCCCAATGGTTGGAAGTTAATCTCTTATGGGATCTCCTAAATCCAAATCGTTGGAATTCAGGCTTGCCTTCTATATAGGTTCATAATGTAAGTGTTTGGGCAGCCCACTGGCCATAATCCAATATCACATGTTGGTTTATCTGAGAGTTGCTTTCATTCAAAACCCATTAGGCCGGGTTGAACGGTGTACCTTCCATTTGTCTATCTATTATGTGCCATCTTTTTTTGCTTGTCCTCCTTCCACTTGTCTCTATTGTGGGAGAAGGCCCAATGGCCCATAATCCAATATCACATGTTGGTTTATCTGAGAGTTGCTTTCATTCAAAACCCATTGGGCCGGGTTGAACGGTGTACCTTCCATTTGTCTATCTATTATGTGCCATCTTTTTTTACTTGTCCTCCTTCCACTTGTCTCTATTGTGGGAGAAGGCACCATCAAGCTTTTAGTTTCTATCCCTTCTCCCCCAACCCTACTCTAGTCTTGCCTCTGGGCGATGGACTTTACTCTACTTCTTCGAACTCCTGCCCACCTATGATCACCCGAACTGACATATAAGAATAGTTGAGTTTCCATCATCTCCCGAATTGGCACCATTTTGGTCCAATCTTCATACCCTGCAGCACCCCTTTTCGTGGGTTCAAAAGAGCACTCATTGTTCGAGTGCCCAATTCTACCGCATTGGTAACAGAAATCTTAGAGTCTTTCATAGCGGAACTCAATCCAGGTATCATCGTTATTATCTCTTGGCAGCCAGCAACCAGTGATTAGAGGATTCAACGTGTTCACTACTACTTTAACTCTGAGGAAGCCCTATGCAGTAGACGAGTTTTCAAGCTTCAGGAATTCCCCAATTTCCCTTGCAAGTCGCTTGACATTTACTTTCGAGCATAGGTATAGCGTGACCTCATGTATCTGGACCCAAAAAGGAACAAGCTCCAACTGTATTTCCTCCAAAGCGAGTTCTGGTGGCCATCTTTGAACAGAGAAATTTTGCTTTATGACTGCCCAAGGCACTTGATTAAGGATTTTTGTTGCTGTACTTTCATCCTGCACAATAATGATAAACGTATTCTCCTGGACCCATTTAATTTCTATGTCCCCCATTTCCTTCCACGCAGTGCGAATAATATTTCTAACCCCCTATTTGTTGAGATTTTTGTTGACCAGAGCCTTCCCCACTAGTTTGACCCCATTTTCCATAGTTGCCAACTCCATGGATCTTTCAAGATGGACCATAAGTTCCTCAACCTCCGGATTCGCCATCAATCCTTGACTTTGTCGACTTGGGTGGATTGTATGCACGAGTACGTAGGACAGACAAACGGTTTGCTTGCTTTGATACTTGTTGTACGAATAACCCTCAATTTTCCTTCTTGCCTCACATAGTGGTGAATCTTTTTGTAAAAACAGTAGGACCATAGGAAGAAAAGATGATTGTAAGTACATGTTCGTTGGAGGTTTAGAACATTTATTCTCTAGTTTGTTAGGTACTCTATGAAGGAATTATTTTGTGAAAACATGTTCATTTGAGCAACATCATATAGCATGCAATTAACAATTAAAGGCGGAATCATGCTTACATGCACTCAAAAACAAAACATTAACCAAGAAATTCAAAGCCTAGTAGATTGGTGAACCAATAATCAACTCAAAACAAAGTGAGTTGAAATTAATACCTTTGTAGATTCCTCTTTGCATAAGCAAAGGCTAATCACCCAAAGAGATAGGGTCTTCATTCCTTGCTTCTTAGATCCATGGATTTGGATGGAAGAATAGGTTCTCCAAGTTCCCAAAATTGAGAACCTCTAAGTCTCTTCACCAAGGTTAGATTGTAGAAGAAATGAGTGACCTTGGAGTAGTAGGATTGCTAGATGTACCCTCCAAGGTGTTGGCCTCTTTAGAGAGAAAATGGAGAGACAATTCTCACCTATTTTCCCCAAAATAAACCCTTTTTCTCTTAATGAATATTTGGCTATAAAGTCATTTATATAGTCACTTCTTTAAGTGACCTAAACAACCAAAAAACCCTAATTCATTCACCATGGCCGGCCATATAGGGAATTTTGGGCTTTTGGGCTTTAATGAATCTTTATTCATTAAATTGTCATACAACTTAAGTTAATGGGCTTGACGTTCGAAGCCCATTGGGCCTTAAGGTCCAAAACTATCCCGAAGTCATTTAACGAACTTATTCGTTTGATTAATTAACATATTAATTAATCATTGCCATAAATAAATGATTAAACCATTTAATCATTCTTACTCATTTCCGTTTAATCTCCAATCTCTACCTTTTATGGTGTGCGATCCATTAGGTTCCTTTTAGCGAGGTAGTGGGCGATTAAAACCATTTTACATCGATTGTGAATTGAAACTATTTTCAATTCTCCCTTTAGTGATTACACACGTTTAGGGCTTCCACAAACCATGAGTGACACCTAACAGCATATCATGGTTACCCAAGCTAATCAGAAGAGGTGGAGAACCTATTCAGTTCGAGATTACAAATGCAATACGGTCCTTCTCTAATCTAATACTCTTGACCACATTGTTTGGTTTGATAGTTTATTTTCTCATGTCTACTATCCAATGTGTGTCTTGTGCTTATATGATTACCTTGAATGTGATTCGGAACGCATTCCCTAATCTCATTCATACTCTGGCCAGAGATTCAAATCATATCAGAGAGTATTCTCCCTCAAACGGTTTGAAGGTTAGAGATCCCTTGTTGCGCATTCACTTGTCTCCATAGCTAAGCGGCTTGACCCCAACGATGCCGTGGACACCCTCCTGATGGAGTGACTTTGACATAATCAAAGATCAAGGTCTTAACCACAAGACAACTATGATGCCTCAGGTCAAATGACTACTTTGCATTATCCCAACCATGAGTTCTCATGTGACATGGAATATGAGAACTCTTCGTTGATCGCGTTCAGTGAACTCATTCTCTATTGAGCACCTACCGCACTTATCTTGATGTCACACACACCAATGATTCGAGACTAATCACTCTCCCTGAGAGAAGACATAGTACGTACCGATCTTGACGGACTGTCAATGCCCAATTGGCAATCCTATGATCAGGAACGTTTAGGATGTGTCTACGAAAGAATGGTCTCAAGAATCTAACTTCATTAGATTACATTCTCCCAATCACATATTCCTTGGACTTTATCGTTTAAGCATATAACATTTATATGAGACGGCTCAAACAATAATCTTTGCCCTTTATATGTAAAACTAGATTAGTTTAACATGTGAAATGTCCGTAAAGTATCATCACATGATTGGCTTTAGGGCACATTTCCAACACTCTAGTATCTGGGCTTTCCTCAATAGCGATGAATACCTTGGGTAATTGGGGGTAAATGCTCTTTCGAAGTGGGTTGGGGTATTTACTTTGATTCCTTTTGTCATATCATTTAGATCTGACCTTCTCGAGATATGATGTGTTCTTGGTACTTCCTTATGGAGTTATAAGGTTCAGTGGACCCTTCCTTCCTATCTTTACAGTCCAGACGCACAACGCGTAGATCCAGATTCAAAGATTAAGGTTTTAAGGGTGAGGTTGATTGGGTACTGCTAGATGCAAACCTAATTGGACAACGAAGGGATCGGAAAAGGGAAATCGACAGGTGGGATTAAATATGAATTTCGGTGGGATGGGTTGGTTGGACAGGTTTTGGTAAGGGGATTAAGGGAGTGAAAACAAACTTTCACAAGGGAGAGAAAGTGGAATGGGTTGGTTGGGATTAATAAAGGTTTGAATGGTGAGGGGATTAAGGGAATGATAAGAAAACAAACTCTCATGGGGGAGAGAAAAGCTGATACAACCTTTGTGCCAACCTTATACTGGTCTTATTTGATCCCTTTTTTTGAACAAACGATAAAAGAGGAGGTGAACTTAGCCTCATAATGAGTTTGTAATAATGTAGTTGAAATTCATCTATGGTGAGAGTCGAACCTAAAAACTCTCACTTATAAATGGAGAAGAATACCACTAAACTGTAGTACTAAGTGATATTTTAATTGTCACGTACACCCTCTATTTAGATAAGAGAAGTAAATTTAAAATTTGGACGAAGTTTACAATTGGTAAAATGACATAGCATAATTAACTTATCTGGATTTATAATCATCTATACTATTATTAAGAGAACCCTCATTGTCAACTTTTTGTCCACTTTTTCCTATTTTGCCCTCACTTTTGATACACAATACTTACATAATGAGGGCAAAATATTAATTTTGTATCTTTTGAGAAAATGACAATTATATCCTTATTTTTCCTATTTTACCATCACTTTTCATACACAATATTTACATAAGGAGGACAAAACAGTAATTATGTAATATTAAGATAAAATATGCACTTATTAAGAGAAATTGTCATACCATCATTTTTTTCATACTCTTTTTAAAATTTTAAAAACTAATCACTCCTTAATAAAAAAACAAAAATTTAAATTAAATTGTTCACACACAAGGAATGTGTGCTCATCAGCTAGTATAAATTAAGAAATTCCTTAGGGATTAAAACTTGATTTTAGAGCTAACAATTCCCCCACCGTAATAGGATTTTATCAAGAACCAGGATCCTCTCCTGAGCAATTCCTTAGGGATCCCGCAATCATGTCCGTTCATCATATATCGTGCGGTCAGAAATTATTTAAAATTTAAATTTTAAAATTCAAATATGAATAGTACCTAACGAAAACTGACTGCACGAAATAAAATGAACGGACAAGATTGCAGATTCCCTAGGATCCCTAGGGAATTGCTCAGGAGAGGATCTTGGTTCTTTTATCAGTCCCTTGAATGTGACTAACTCATCATTTTGATGTCTCACCTTTCAAATCAATTGAAGTTGTTCCTGAAATTTACCTCTGCAAATCAATTTAATCATTGGCATTCAATTCCATTAATTTTTTCTTTTATGATAAACAAATTATGGAATGTCAATAAAACCTTAAGGCACAAGTGGCTCTTTATCATGGTAGTAAAAAGATGTTGAGCTTTGCATGACGGCGTGAGTTCGAACTCCATCGGTGGCTAGTCTAACATCTAATCTAACAAGCCACTTAGTACTACGGTCTGATGATTGCATATTCGGGCATAAACCAAAAAAGGGTGGAAGACTATTACGAACTCACCAATTACGAGATTCAAACCTTAAGACTCTCATCTACAAGTGGAGAAAAATATCATTAGATCGGGAGTACTAAGTTACCTCATTCAAAAAACTTTACAGGTTATGCTTTTACTATTAATAATTTAATGTCAAATTGCTAGTATCAATTTTAGCACTCAATTTTAAACTAATCATGGCATAGGTTGTAAGTAGTTTCCAAATGGAAAAAGATAAAACACTCCTTTCAGCTTCTCACAAATCTCTTTTAAATCATGTCCATTGATTCTATTTGATTTCTCCAATCCGATGGCTAGATAGGGTATGTGAAAATCACCTCCATTTCCAAACACGAGAGGTTTCCAAAGGCTAGGGAAGAACTCCAGGAGGGAAGGAAACATAACTTACATGCAAACGAACACCGATTTCCTCCCAATTAATCAACTGAAACAGCATGAGAACGAAAAGGCGAAAACAACCTAGTATTGCTATAGTAGATACAACAAAAATTGGGGAGAACTGATACACATATCACACTAAATGGACTCCTGGATACATATAGTTTTGTTACAATGTGACAGTTTTCATGAGACTACTCTGAAACCGAAAACAACCAAAGAAGAGCCGCGTACTATTTCTCATTTGAAAGTCGATAGCCTTGGAAGCTTATCTCTCAAATAGTACAACCTTGCCCTCCTGACTTTCCTGTGACTCAGAACCTTTAGCTCCTTAATGTTTGGTGAGTATCTGAAATAACAAGCAACAAAAATAAAAAACATATCATATAAAATATATTCTTCACGGAAGATATGATTATAACGCTCGAATTATTTCAAAACTCGAGGGAAGGCTTTAAGGGGGGAAATTACCAGTACGCAATCTAACACTCATTCGAGCCTAAGCATCATCATCAAGAAGTCAAAACTGAAATCTAGGCATATTCTACTAAAGCAAGGGGTTTTTCTTCTCTCGTATATATTATTAAGTACAAAAAGTCAACCAAAAAAAAAAAATGAAAAGAAAGCCATTTGGGGTGTTTGGGATGAGAGAATCCAATCATACAATTAGCATTTTTGACAAAAAAAAAAAAATATATATATACAATTAGCATAAACGTTTTTGCCTCCAAGCATTACAACCTCCTAGGTTATGCATGTTTCTGAAAAGCTTTGATCACCTATGCACCCAACTACAAAGATGGATCAAGTTGTTTAATTTCGAGGAAAGGAAATGTATGATTGTAATGCATTGGACTCTAGAAAATCTTTTAATAAATAAACATCGACAATAAGTATCCCAGATGGATTTCCACATGTTAGCTTCTTCAGAGTCATGTCATCAGAATCCAGGGAATCATGTATAGCCCAACAAGTTATTTGTGAAGGGGGTATTATAAACAATAGATTCAGCAGAAAAATCAAGCACAAAATGCAGAACACAAAAGAAGACTTACAGCGGGAACACAATCTCAACCCCTATGCCAGCAATAATCCTCCGAATGCGAATAGTTGTGTGAATACCAGCATTTTGTCTAGAAATGACAATGCCCTTATAGATAGACAACCTTCTCTTATTTTCAGGAACTTCCTGTAAGTCATACACATAAAAAGAATCACAACAGGTTCAATGCCGTATGGTATAAATCTGAAGAAATAAAGCAGAACCACTGTTACCAGTTTAATTTGCACAACATCTCCAGTCCTAATGTCCGGAACTGGCCTTTCCTGCTCGGCCGCCTCAACTGCCCTTTTATTTAATATCTAACCAAAGAGAAGAATTCCGGTCAACATTATTCTCACTTACCATACGGTTGAAAGGCGAAAAAACAAATGACTAATATATTAAGAAAGGTTTACAGTAACAAGGAAGTTAGTGTTTCAGCTTTCCTCAAAATACCGTGTTTAAATCTACATTCCAGGCAATCCCCTTTATTTAATTACGCATTTTCGGAATCTACATTTCTAAACTACTATCTTGCTGAGATCAGAACTCAACACAACCTTGATGTCATTTTCATTTCCACATTACTTCACCAAACATAATTTCGGTTTCGGTTTCGGTTTCAAAATTATGTTCAGTTCTTCATACTTATTATTTGCACTTTTCACATCAACCAAGCAAAGCAGCAAAATAGAGAAAAGGGAATAAATTACCCCCATTATATCTCCGAGCTTAACCCGAGACTTTCTCGGCGGCTTTGGCTCTTCGGGTTCAGACTCCAGCACTGCTTCTGCTTCTGCTTCAGATTCTACCACGGCCACAGAGGCCTCTCCTCTCCCAGCCGCTTCAATCTCTTGGGCATCATCCGTGGCTCCGGTTTCACCTTCAGAGCTCGGCTCGGCCCTCACAACAAAGTTCCGTTTCGACATTGCAGAAACAATGGGACTGAAAACGGACCCAATTGAGCTCGATGAAACCCTAGAGAGCGAAACCCGAGAGCAATTGGAAGAGCGGCGAGCGAGAGCAGCTGAAAAACCGAGCTTTACTGGCGGGAATTCGTTAGGGTTTCTTGGAATTGTTAGCAGAGCCTGCAAAACCATAAAATCATCAATTTCTCTAGAAATTATTACTACAATTCACACGCACACACAGAGACAAAGAGAGAGTACCTGTGGAAGAATTTTGGAGCCCATGATTTAGGAATTAGGGTTTGTGGTAAATGAGGAAGGGGCGAGAGAGAAAGAGTTAGAGAGTAGAGGTCATGGGAGTGAGTAGGATGGACTGGTCTAACTATGGAGTCTACGACGCAGAGGAAAGGAGAAGAGGAGGACGAAGGTGGCCTTATCCGTTCTATCTATTCATCACGTGCGTTGCACGTACGACAATCATGTTTTTATTTATTTTTAATAAGAATTGTAATTTACGCTTCAATTTATTTATTTATTAAACAAATGATATTATCTACATTAAGATGAGTGATGAATTTAATTTCATAATGGACTAACAATAATATGGTTCAAATTCTTTAAAATCCGCATGAATTTTGTAGGAGTCTTAAATCCTCCTAAATCTTATCAAATCTATCACTTTTAAAATCCTTTAAAATTTTAGTTTGACTACACCCATTTTATTAAAATAAATTTAGTATCTTAAGTTTAATATTATTTTATAACCAATAATTAGAATCTAGGATCTCTTACTTAGAAGTGAAAAGAAATACATTACTAGACTGTAGTACTAAGCGGCATCAATTAATTATTTTAGTCTAAAATAAGCTACAAATTTGATTGCAAGTGAGCCTATAACTAAATAAAAGATGGGAACTTTAACGAAAAGCACCCGGTACTGTTCACTTTAACGAAAAACCACATTTTTACACTAAAAAGTCAATCCTGGTACTATTCACTTTACCTTTTATTTTGTCCTTATCATTAAAACTCAAAGTTTTCAAGCCCTTTTCATTAGTTTTCCTATAAAAGATATGTGAGGTTACCGTATTGTCCTCAAGCTTGTTTCTTTTAGAATTTTGTAAGCCCCCTTAGAGCCCCGAGTTGACTTGAGAGTGCAGGGTTTTTAGAAGACCCGTCGAGGTTTGTGGTTAATCATTTTAGGTTTATGGTCTAGGAATGTCCTTGAGATAAGTTTAGGGCTTATGCTATAGGTTTCAAATTTTGGGAGGAGCTCAAAAACTGGAAGCTAGACCTTATACCCTAAGCGAAGTTTTTTTTCTTCTTAAAAAAGTCTACGTATGCATGTCAGTCACAATTCATTGAAAAGGTTAATGGCTATGACCTTATGATGGTAAGGTTGGGGCATTGTTGTCATTTCAACTAGCTAATTAATTTGACCTTTCAAATAGTGCTTAAACAAAAAATATGATCTTTTAGCTTAATGTTCCTTTGAATTTCTTATGGCATGGCATCTTATAATTTCCGCTTGCTTATCACAAAAGAACTTCTTCCTCCTCGAAGTATATTTGTTGAGGTCCTCTCTCGTTACCTCAAACTCAAGCCTTTCTTGCTCTAAATAGTCTCTTGGATCTTCCTTTTTCATTTCCTTCTCCATGAGTAGGCTCATTCAGACCATTTCTTCCTTGGTCTCTTCATGCCCTTCAATTATTTATTCCTTGGTCTCTTCGTGCCCTTCAATTATTTATTCCTTGGTCTCTTCGTGCGCTTCAATTAGTTTTTATGTGAAATTTGACTTAAATAATATTTATTTTTAAAAATTATTTTAACTATTATATTTAATTTTGGGTCGTCATAATTTTTTTACTATTAGATTTTATCATAATTTTTTTACTATTAGATTTGATCTCATTAAATCACAATTGTTGAATTATATATTTTCACTTAAAATAAATAAATAAAATTTGAAATATGACCGTTGGATGAACTGATGGTCATACTATATAGACGTTGAACAAATACGAACCGTTGGTGTGTAGTCGACATGCCTATCTACATGGACCCTACCATGCTTCTGTGTGTCATGTGGCACATGTGGTGAGTTGTTAGGGGCTTTAGGCTTTCGTCGTGCAATCCACACGCATAGTGATGGTTTGGTGGGTCCAAAAGGAATTAAGCCAGATTCAATTCTTGAGAGGAATCTAGCTGAAAGATTTTTTTTTCTTTTTTTCAAAGGCTTATTATAATTTATATCTAAATAATTGAAAGGGGCATTTAGATTTGGGTCCAAAAATCAACGTGGTTATTAGGTTAAGTCCAATATTATCCATTCTCCACCTTTATTTCTTTTATAATTATTTTAAAACTAAAGATAGAAAAACATAATATACCTACAAAAAGATACATTAATTTTTGATAGAGTTAATTATAAAAAATAATTTGTCATAAATAAAATTAGATTGATTATAAAAAAAAAAAAATAAAATCTATGAATGAGGTTTAGAGCAAAAAAAGAGGAACAAAAAAGGTATAATTAAAGAGATAATTAGGAAAAAAAATTAATTTTTATCATTAAAAAGATAATTATTGGTTATAAAATAATATTAAACTTAAGATACTAAATTTATTTTAATAAATTGGGTGTAGTCAAACTAAGATTTTAAAGGATTTTAAAAGTGATAGATTTGATAGGATTTAGGAGGATTTAAGACTCCTACAAAATTCATGTGGATTTTAAAGAATTTGAATGGATTTAGTTTGTAGATTTTGGTGGATTGCGGTGGATTTTCATATAATTTTTTATTGAAAAAAAAAGGAAAAATCTTTTCCCTTGCCCTACTGTACTCAATAGCCACTTTATCCCCTCCCTTATCAGGTCCCCTTTCACACAACCACAGTTCAATCTCTTTCTCAATTGATATATCAACATAACTTTAGTGAGTTTTTGAGCACTACACCACCAACAACCATCACCATCGATTGCCCTTTTGCCACAGACGTACGCTGTGGTACTTCAGTAGTGCTTGTAGTACCACATACATTAAAAAATCAGAATGGCAAGAAAGTATCATTAACCAAAATCCTAGATCGACCATGTCCTTCGATGATCATACATGCCTAATTAAGGTCTAAGGGTCATAATAAGATATTCCATCAAAGTATATGGTGGTTACCTGTATGTGGCTGGGGTTGGTAGAGATTTGAGGACTACCCACATGGAAAAGGATTTGAAATCCTAGGGGGTGAGGTTGGTTTCTTTTTAGTCTTGGTTATATATACTTCTTTCTCTCAAATCCCATAAAATCCACAACTTATTGAAATCCTAAAAAATCTTAATTTTTTTAATACACTTAGATTTGAATGAATTTTAAAATCTTTTAAAATCTTTTAATCGACCACACCTAGATTTGAATGGATTCTAAAATCCTTTAAAATCTTTTAATTGACTACACTAGGATTTTAAAATCTTATAAAATCATCTCAAATCTGAGTTTGACTACATCGCTAAACTATAAGTAGATAATATCATTTGTTAAAAAAAAAGGGAAGTTAGGTGTGCCCTAATTGATTTGAGCGGTTTAAGATTTATCCGAACTATTGGAGATAGTTCAGAGTTTATAAATTTGTTTGCAGTTTTGCACACATGCGTGGTTCATGTTTCACAAAACCCAACAGAAACCACCACGCGTTTCTCGCAGCCGAGCACATACAAACACTCCATCATCCACTGTGTCACCAATCGTCACGGTCTCAGACTCGGAAAGAAAGCGTGGCGCCCAAGCACAGCAAAACCAGTTCCATTCCATTGCTCACATCCCGCCACTTGTCCTCCCTCTGCCTCCCCGCCCTCTACGCTTTTCCTCTCATCCTCTCAGCGATTCAAGCCTGAATTTTTGGCCTCTTAAGGCCTCAGTTCTTCTTGTCAAATCAACAAGCTCATCCTACTGTCTCTCTCTCTAAAGCTTTTGCTCTGATATTTTGACGCATGAAACCTGCAATTTTGCGTTCCGGGTAGTTTTCGAATTTGAAAATGAATGCGATATGAAGGTCTTGTGAGGAATTTTGGGTAGTTTTGATTTTGTTTTTTTTGTGGGATTAAAATGTCTCAGAACTCTGATACAATGAGAGGAATCCCACCTGGGATTTTGCTGATTAGAAGCATTAGAGGCAAAGATTGGAGTCTTTCTACATATAGATATGTGATTTTGCTTGTTACTTTCATAGCTTATACATGTTACCATGCATCTAGAAAGCCCAGTAGTATAGTTAAAAGTGTTTTGTATCCTGACCCCAATAAAGGCAATGGCTTGGACCCCTTGTTTGGCAAAGTCTTTGTCAAGAGAGAGTTTGGGGGCAATGAGAATTATAGGATAGACAAGGGTTGGGCTCCCTTCAACGGAACCGATGGGACGTCGAAATTGGGGGAGATTGATCTTGCATTTCTTGCATGTTACTCTTTGGGAATGTATGTTGCTGGGCATTTGGGAGATACTTTGGACCTCCGGTTGTTCTTGACGACCGGGATGATTGGGAGTGGCATTTTTGTTGCCCTGTTTGGGATGGGATACTTTTGGAATATCCATGTGTTTGGTTACTATCTTGGGATGCAAATGATTGCCGGGTTGTTCCAGGCAACGGGTTGGCCTTCGGTTGTTGCTGTGATTGGTAATTGGTTTGGAAAGGGTAAGAGGGGTTTGATAATGGGCATATGGAATGCGCATACTTCGGTTGGGAATATAAGTGGGTCACTTCTTGCTGCTAGTGTTCTGGATTATGGGTGGGGTTGGTGCTTTATTGTTCCAGGTGTTTTTATAGCAGTTGGAGGCGTAATCGTTTTCTTCTTCTTGGCTGCTTATCCTGAAGATATTGGATTTTCTTTCCCGCCAAATTCAGCTCCTAATTTGGAGGCAACGGCCGATGACGAAGAAGCTAATATAAAAAAAGGATTTATTGTCGAGGGTGAAACAAAAACTGTTCGCCGAATTGGGTCTGTGAGTAGGACAAGTATTGGACTTATTCAAGCTTGTACAATACCAGGAGTTATACCTTTTGCGTTGTGCCTCTTCTTCTCAAAGCTTGTGGCCTACACATTTCTGTACTGGCTACCATTTTATCTCAGTCAGACAGGTAATATAACATTCATAGTTTTATATATAATCTGAATTGACTGATATGACGTAACAATTATAAGATTTGGGAATGCCATCTGCATTTTCAGATATCTTCTGCCTTTGTATTTTTATTATTTTAATCTGGAACAAGAAAACTCCGCCTATGTCTTACATGGCCGGTCCCAAGCCCGGATAAAGGAGGAGGGGGAGGACGTCAGGTAGTCGACAGCCGGCACTCCATGATCACGTCGAATCCTTATGAAAATGAATCCAGAACAAAATCGCGCTAAAGCTAGGGCGTCACCCGTAAGTGGCGCGCTGTGTGGCCTGAGCACAGTGATAAGTGAGCAAGGGTCGCTGTATCTTCATCGGCACCCGGATGCAGTGTTAAATGAGCAAGGGGGCCATAGAAACTTCTTTTCGAACGACTCCACTCAAAGTTGTTTGGGAGCATATGCTCCTATCAACTTTACCCGGGACACACAAAAGAAGTACTTTGATCCTATTAGACGGGGGAGGGTGAAGAAGCTAGGACAGAAGGGTAGAGTTCAAGAGAGCAAAATGCGTTTAGGAACGTGGAATATAGGAACCTTAATGGGAAAATCTATGGAAGTAGTGGAAGTTATGGTGAGGAGAAGGATAAATATTATGTGCCTACAAGAAACTAAGTGGGTTGGTAGTAAGGCAAAGGATCTAGAAAACTCAGGGTTTAAACTTTGGTATTCGGGCACAAATAGAACGAGAAACGGTGTTGGCATCATCGTGGACAAGACCTTGGTACAAGATGTTGTAGATGTCAAGAGGGTAGGAGATAGAATCATGGCAATCAAGATTGTAATAGGACAAGAACTTATCAATGTGATTAGTGCGTACGCACCTCAAGTAGGGTTGGATACGAGTTCGAAGGAGAAATTTTGGGAAGATCTTGGAGACTTGGTGCAAGGAATTGCTCAGACGGAGAAGTTATTTATAGGAGGAGATTTAAATGGACACGTGGGCAGGGAGACAGGCAACTATGGAGGTTTTCATGGTGGCCATGGTTTTGGGGAGAGAAACGAGGATGGGGAAGCTATCTTGGATTTTGCAATGGCATATGATCTCTTCTTAGCCAACACCTTCTTTAAGAAGAGAGAAGAACATGTGATCACCTACAAGAGTGGGTCGTCAAAAACACAAATAGATTTTCTTCTAATGAGGAAAGGGGATCGTATAACTTGTAAGGATTGCAAAGTTATACCAGGAGAGAGCGTGGCTAATCAACATCGCTTGTTGGTGATGGATGTACATATCAAAAGAGTAAGACAAAAGAACAAGACTTGGAAGTGCCCAAGGACTAGATGGTGGAATCTAAAAGAAGAAAAACAAGCCATTTTCAAAGAGAAGGTAATCACCCAATGTGTGTGGGATAGAGAGGGGGAAGCTAGCCAAATGTGGGATTCCATGGCTAGTTGTATCCGAAAAGTAGCAAAAGAGGTATTAGGAGAGTCCAAGGGCTTTGCCCCACACCAAAAGGAATCTTGGTGGTGGAATGAGGAGGTACAAACAAAGGTGAAGGCTAAGAAGGAATGTTGTAAAGCCTTATACAAGGAGAGGACTGATGAAAATGGTGAAAGGTATAGAAAAACGAAGCAAGAGGCGAAGAAAGCTGTCAGAGAAGCTAAGTTAGCGGCTTACGACGATATGTATAAACGACTAGATACCAAAGAAGGAGAGTTGGATATCTATAAACTATCTAGAGCAAGGGAAAAGAAGACAAGGGACCTAAACCAAGTGAGGTGCATCAAGGATGAGGATGGAAAGGTTCTTGCTACAGAGAACGCGGTTAAAGACAGATGGAGAGGTTATTTTCATAATCTTTTCAATGAAGGACATGAAATGAGTGCTTCTTTAGGGGAGTTGAGTAACTCAGAAGAGTGTAGAAACTACTCTTTTTATCGTCGAATCCGGAAGGAAGAAGTGGTTGTAGCTTTGAAGAAGATGAAGCATAAAAAAGCAATAGGCCCAGACGATATACCAATCGAAGTGTGGAAACTTTTGGGAGAGACAGGTATAACATGGCTCACTGACCTTTTCAATAGGATTTTGAAAACGAAGAAGATGCCAAATGAGTGGCGAATGAGCACTTTGGTGCCTATCTACAAGAATAAGGGCGACGTACAAAATTGCATGAACTATAGGGGTATTAAGCTAATGAGTCATACAATGAAGCTCTGGGAGAGAGTCATTGAGCATAGATTGAGGCAAGAGACACGGGTTTCGGACAACCAATTCGGGTTCATGCCAGGGCGCTCAACCATGGAGGCAATCTATCTCTTACGAAGATTGATGGAAAGATATAGAGATGGGAAAAAGGATTTACACATGGTCTTTATAGATTTGGAAAAAGCGTATGATAGGGTCCCAAGAGACATTCTTTGGAGGATTTTAGAGAAGAAAGGAGTACGAGTAGCATATATCCAAGCTATAAAGGATATGTATGAAGGAGCAAAGACTGCCGTAAGAACTCATGAAGGACAAACCGAAAGCTTTCCCATAACTGTAGGATTACATCAAGGCTCATCCTTAAGTCCTTACCTTTTTGCGTTGGTAATGGATGAGTTAACACGACATATTCAAGATGATATTCCTTGGTGTATGCTTTTCGCAGACGATATAGTGTTGATAGATGAAACTCAGGAAGGGGTAAATGCAAAGCTTAACCTTTGGAGAGAAGTGTTGGAATCTAAAGGTCTTCGCCTAAGCCGATCAAAGACAGAATATATGGAGTGCAAGTTCAGTGCAAATGGAGGCCAAAACGAGTTAGGGGTGAGGATCGGAGATCAAGAAATACCAAAGAGTGACCGTTTTCGTTACCTAGGATCTATCTTGCAAAAGAACGGAGAATTAGATGGAGATCTCAACCATAGAATACAAGCTGGATGGATGAAGTGGAAGAGTGCATCCGGCGTGTTGTGTGATCGCCGTATGCCACTGAAGCTCAAGGGAAAATTTTATAGGACGACAATAAGGCCGGCGATGCTGTATGGCACAGAATGTTGGGCGGTGAAACATCAACACGTACACAAAATGGGTGTAGCGGAGATGAGGATGCTTCGTTGGATGTGTGGGCACACGAGAAAGGATAAGATTAGGAATGAGGATATCCGGGGTAAAGTAGGAGTAGCCGAAATTGAAGGAAAGATGAGAGAAAATCGGTTACGGTGGTTTGGACATGTGCAAAGAAGGCCTACTGACGTTCCGATTAGAAGATGCGACTATGGGACAGAGGTTCAGGGCCGAAGGGGTAGAGGAAGACCTAGGAAAACTTTGGAAGAGACTCTAAGAAAAGACTTAGAGTACTTAGATCTAACGAAGGACATGACACAGGATCGAGCACAATGGCGTTCTAAGATTCATATAGCCGATCCCACTCAGTGACTTGGATTTTCCAAGTCTCCAACTGAGAAGTTTTCCTCACTCGGGAAATTAAGGGAACACTACCCCAACTTACATGCTCCACTCAGAAAGCTTCAACATACAAGCATTAACAAAAGAAAATTCAAAGAACTTAGCGAAGAAGGCTTTGGTGTATTTAACACAATACGTTGAAATGAAGGAAAACTTATTTATTGATATCCCCGATAAGCGACAAATATGTACATATACATGAGTCAAAATAAGCACACAAGAGGGAGCCTTCACAAAGGTTGCTTAGGAGAAGTCTCAGCAGTCGGTAGAGCCCCAGAAAGAGAAGGCACCGGAGGGGGATCATTTGGAGCCTCAGTACTGGACAGAACCCTAGAAGGAGGAGGCATCAGAGGTTGATCATTTGGAGCTTCATTACGCGGTACAGCCCCAGAAGACGAAGGCAATAAATGCCTTTGGAACAAACCCACAAATCTCTGATGATCAAGTAAAACCTGACCATCAGTTTCCTTCATCTGGTCAAGCTTCCTCTTCATGTTTGTAGCATAGTCATGTGCGAGCCGGTGCAACTGTTTATTCTCATGCTTGAGCCCTCTAATCTCCTGTTTGAGACTCATCACTTCAGCCGCCAATGATTCAACTTGGCGGGTTCGAGCAAATAGGCGTTGGGCCATATTAGACACAGAACCTGCACACTGAACACTGAGAGCCAGCGAATCCTTAACAGCTAACTCATCAGACCGTTTGGAAAGTAGTCTGTTATCTTTGGGAGTGAGAAGGTTCCTGGCCACCACCGCAGCGGTCATATCATTCTTCATCACGGAATCCCCAACGGTAAGAGGACCAGTAGGGGAGACAAAGGATGGGCGCCATATGTTGTCTGGAGAAGGCGGGGCTGCCTCTTCAACAAGGTTCAAGTCAAAACGACGGTCGGAGGGGCCAGACATTTTCAAAGGTGTTGAAGAGAGAAGAGGTCGGACAAATCAAGATCTTAGAAGTGCAAGAATGAAGCTTCTACTGGTGGAGATTCAAGTGTGCTTTGGAACTTAATGCCAGCCCCTATAAAAAATCTGCACTCGACGAAGCTTCAGAAATCGAAGAGGCGCCTGCTCAGAAATTGAAGAGGCGTTTGCTTTCTCAAAAGCTGGGCTGCTTAGAGATCACGAGGGTTGATCTCAGAAATCGAAGAGGCGTTTGCTTTCTCAAAAGTTGGGCTGCTCAAAGACCACGAAGGCCGATCTCAAAAATCGAAGAGGCGCTCGCTTTCTCAAAAGCTGGGCTCCCCAGAGACCACGAGGGCCGATCTCAGAAATCGAAGAGGCACCTACTTTTCCAGCCTTTTCCAGCCTTGTCAGCACCTGTCACACGCACACTCAGTTTTGCGGAAATTATGGGCATTCTGTCAAAGACTCTGACCAAGAAGGGTAAAAGAATAGCAAAGAAACAGCACTAACAAAGTTTAGACCCATAAATTTTGAAGGTCTAGCTACCATATTATTACCCACAAGGGTAAAGGAACAGTACCACTGCTGGATAATTGGAAAGTCCCTGTGTGTCAACCTCTGTGCTTCGTGGCAAGGTAGACTAGCAAACATGCCCAACCTTTACTCACATTCGAGAAAACACTCCCAATAAGATTGCTTGCTCCAAAATCGAAGAGGCACCGTCCTCCGAATCTCGAGAGCCAGACTCCCAACATGACTACTTTCTTAAAAATCGAGGAGAGGGTAAAGGAACAGTACCATTGCTGGATAATTGGAAAGTCTCTGTGT
This sequence comes from Malus domestica, assembly GCF_042453785.1. Classification (NCBI taxonomy): domain Eukaryota; kingdom Viridiplantae; phylum Streptophyta; class Magnoliopsida; order Rosales; family Rosaceae; genus Malus; species Malus domestica. The sequence continues at coordinate 6,538,750 of NC_091666.1, forward strand.
GTCAACCTCTGTGCTTCGTGGCAAGGTAGACTAGCAAACATGCCCAACCTTTACTCACATTCGAGAAAACACTCCCAACAAGATTGCTTGCTCCAAAATCGAAGAGGCACCGCCCTCCGAATCTCGAGAGCCAGACTCCCAACATGATTACTTTCTCAAAAATCGAAGAGACACTGCTCCCCGAATCTCGAGAGCCAGACCCCCAGCATGATTGCTTTCTCAAAAATCGATGAGGCATCGTTCTCCGAATCAATCGAAGAGGCGCTCGCTTTCTCAAAAGCTGGGCTGCTCAGAGACCACGAGGGCCGATCTCAGAAATCGAAGAGGCACCTACTTTTCTAGCCTTGTCAGCACCTGTCACACGCACACTCAGCTTTGCAGAAATTATGGGCATTCTGTCGAAGACTTCTGGTGAAGTAGAAAGCACATGAATCTTACTGTTCAATCACCCACTTCCCACACGCAACAATAGCTCATGGGTACCACAAATAACTTTGCCAAAGTTCTCTGCCAAAGTTGAGCACGTGAAGCTTGCAGCTCCCACTACATCGCTCTGACCAAGAAAGGTAAAAGAATAGCAAAGAAACAGCACTAACAAAAGTTTAGACACATAAATTTTGAAGGTCTAGCTACCATATTATTACCCACAACTGTAAAGGAACAGTACCACTGCTGGATAATTGAAAAGTCCCTGTGTGTCAACCTCTGTGCTTCGTGGCAAGGTAGACTAGCAAACATGCCCAACCTTTACTCACATTCGAGAAAACACTCCCAATAAGATTGCTTGCTCCAAAATCGAAGAGGCACCGTCCTCCGAATCTCGAGAGCCAGACTCCCAACATGACTACTTTCTCAAAATCGAAGAGAGGGTAAAGGAACAGTACCATTGCTGGATAATTGGAAAGTCCCTGTGTGTCAACCTTTGTGCTTCGTGGCAAGGTAGACTAGCAAACATGCCCAACCTTTACTCACATTCGAGACAACACTCCCAACAAGATTGCTTGCTCCAAAATCGAAGAGGCACCGCCCTCCGAATCTCGAGAGCCAGACTCCCATCATGATTACTTTCTCAAAAATCGAAGAGACACTGCTCTCCGAATCTCGAGAGTCATACCCCCAGCATGATTGCTTTCTCAAAAATCGAAGAGGCATCGTTCTCCGAATCTCGAGAGCCAGATACCACAGACCACTTTTTCAAAGTGCTCTGACAGAGTTAAAACATGTGAAACTGACAGCTCCCACTACCGTGCTATGACCAAGCAGGGTAAAGGAATATCATTACTACTTGTTGTTAGGGAGACTCCTATATATGTCGACCTCCATCCCCAACGGACAGGCAGACCTGCAAAAATGCTCAACCCTTCATCATATCTGAGAGGGCACTCCCAACGAAGCCTTTCGAAATATTCAGCTTTCTTTCCCCCCGATAATACCTCTGCAAACAAGCTATACTAGAGCAAGAATATCTCATATCATCAGGGTTAAAAGCAAGAGTATCCCATATCATGCTTTTTCCCTGTCTTTTCTTTTGGCCTTGTTTTTACCTGCAAGACAAGGAGAAAGAGAGCAATCAGTCAGCACTTGGAATCAAGCTTCCAGCCAGGAACTGACTGCCTGGAACCCCTTACCTGATTACTTACCTGGCATTGCTCTCGAGTACTCATCTTCAACATCTTATGTTTCCAGGGAAGATTCCGCATCTGCTTGAGGAACAGATAGGGCAAGTGCGAAGGATACAAGGAAGCATGTGGAGACAAGCGTAACAGCACACGTGCCGATACATTCATTACTCTGTCAAAAGCAAAAGTATCCCATATCAGCAGGGTGGAACGTACTCTAGATTTGATGGACTTGTTTTGACCCTCAAATTCTTCAGTCGGCCTTATACTCTGGAGGAAACCAGAAAACCCTCCAGCTCAGTTCAAGAATAAGCCTGTGGAAAGTTACTTCTTCAAAAGCAAAAGTATCTCATATCATCTCTTCTCATTTTTCTTCTCTTTATCCTTCATGCTGCTGCAAGATGGGGAGAAGGTGAACAATCAGTCGGAGCTCTGATTGCTTACCTTGTCTGTCACCTCTTTCAGCAGACCCCCTAGCTCGGCGACTTGGGGGACTCCTACTACATGGTTTGTATCGCGCTTGACCAAGCCTGAAACTACAAGTAAGCTTCAAGTGAAATTGATACATTACCTTGTGCATCTCCACCAGTTAAAGATACCACCCCTGGATGGAGGAAGAGTACTTCCAGAGAAGATGCCACATCTACCTATGAGACAGATAAGGCAAGTCAAGACGACACCACACTCCGATACTTAGAAGTTTCGTGATTACGAGATCATTCTCTCACAATATTTCCTAATTTCATTTGTACTAAATCATTCACTTGTACTCACTAAATGAGAGCTTGAACCTATGTACTTGTGTAAACCCTTCACAATTAATGAGAACTCTTCTATTCCGTGGACGTAGCCAATCTGGGTGAACCACGTACATCTTGTGTTTGCTTTCCTATCTCTATCCATTTATATACTTATCCACACTAATGACCGGAGCAATCTAGCGAAGATCACAAAAAGCGATCGTTTTCGCTACCTAGGATCTATCTTGCAAGAGAACGGAGAATTAGATGGAGATCTCAACCATAGAATACGAGCTGGATGGAAAGAGTGCATCCGGCGTGTTGTGTGACCGTCGTAGGCCACTGAAGCTCAAGGGAAAATTTTATAGGACGGCAATAAGGCTAGTGATGTTGTATGGCACAGAATGTTGGGTGGTGAAGCATCAACACGTACACAAAATGGGTGTAGCGGAGATGAGGATGCTTCGTGGGATGTGTGGGCACACGAGAAAGGATAAGATTGGGAATGAGGATATCCGAGGTAAAGTAGGAGTAGCCGAAATTGTAGGAAATATGAGAGAAAATCGGCTCCGGTGATTTTGAACATGTGCAAAGAAGGCCGACTGACGCTCCGGTTCGAAGATGTGACTACGGGACAGAGGTCCAGGGCCGAAGGGGTAGAGGAAGACCTAGGACAACTTTGGAAGAGACTCTAAGAAAAGACTTAGAGTACTTGGATCTAACGGAGGACATGACACAAAACCGAGCGCAATGGCGTTCTAGGATTCATATAGCCGACCCCACTTAGTGGGAAAAGGCTTTGTTGTTGTTGTTGTTGTTGTAATCTGGAACAAGAAGATTATAAACATTGCAGTATCCGTGGGTTGTTATTTATAATTTTATAGTCAAGAACATGTTGGCAGAAGATTGGTGCTTAGGGTCTAGGGCCTCTCTGTTATACTACAAGTGCACAATAAACTTCCTTATGAGTTGATAGAGTTCATATTACTTATGTCTCCATCTTTCTAATCTATGCAGTTGTATGTGTTAATTTTCTTATCTAATTGCCTAAAATGGCATAGAACTCTGGTTTTCAGAAGGACTTGGGTTTGAAGCCTCCAATTGCCATTCCCCATCTTTTTGTTGTTCTGAAAGGTGCAGACAAGGCTGCACTTATATGCCTCTTTCCGTCTGTATATCTTTGCCTTTCCATGTATAGGATGGAGCTGCAAGTGAGGGAGGGTATTTGTCTGACAAATTTCTCATGTTTCTTGTGGTTTTTTGTTTCATTTCAACAAGTTCCAAGAGAGAGAGAGAGAGAGAGAAAGGGAGTGGCCAATCTATTTTCTCTGTAAACACCCTGTAGATGGTAATAGGTTTTTGAGGGCAATTTTTACCAATTCCTTTATATGATTTCCAGATGATTTGCAAAGAATAAGCATGTACTCAAATAAGGAGTCCTAGTAGCCTGCAAAAGTTTATCTTTGTGCGGTTCACCTGGTTTCCAACATTGTTTGAGTACTAGTAACAACAGAGGAAACATGTCTTTTGATGGGGCTGCTAATGTGGATACTGGTCTCATGCGTACCTAGTTATTTATGCTGATCCTATGTTCTTTTGTCGATGGTAATGTCTATTAGAACCTAATTCGCACACACTGTTCTTACTTGTTAGTAAGTGTTGATTTTACATTGCCGTTGGAAATTGATCAATCTTTGTTGTCTAATGTTATATCACATTGCAACAATGCTCATGAACTGGCAAGGTGACAGCAGAGTTATATATATATAAAAATTTTTGAGGTATTTATTTTAAATTGTGTTCATGCATCTGTTATTTTGTTCCTCATCTTGTTCCCTCTTATGCTTTTGCAGAAATAGGGGGAGAGTATGTTTCTGTGAAATCTGCTGGAAATCTCTCCACTTTGTTCGATGTGGGAGGCATAGTTGGTGGAATCCTTGCTGGCTACATATCTGATAAACTTAATGCTCGAGCTACCACGGCAGCAGGCTTCATGTCCTTTGCAATTCCGGCAATGCTTTTATATCGGAAATATGGCAGCATTTCACACAATGCCAACATTGCACTTATGATGGTTGCTGGCTTGTTTATTAATGGGCCCTATGCACTTATCACCACTGCAGTTTCTGCAGACCTTGGTACGCACAGCTCCCTTAGAGGGGATTCTCGAGCACTGGCAACAGTTACCGCCATAATTGATGGTACAGGATCAGTTGGTGCAGCTTTTGGCCCTCTTCTTACTGGTTTCCTTTCAACAAAGGGGTGGGATGCAGTATTTGTGATGTTAATGATTTGTGCTCTTATTGCGACGCTTCTTTTATCACGTTTGGTTATAGCTGAAATTTCTGAGAAGATGTGCAAACCAGTACCTGTATCCAGTGAGCAAAGTTTTGGAGGTAATTCTTACTTTTTTTGCATTGTTCCCTTAATATTTGCTTAAAGGGAACTTCCTGCATTTCTTCCTTTCCCCAGCCAATACTGATAATATAGAATGACTGGATGGTCTGTGTAATCAATTCCATCCATTTTGTGAAGAAGGCCAGATCATGATTGATATAAGGAAAATAAACCCTTTGACTCTAGACGTCAAAAATTCGTTCTTGGATGACTAGAATTCTTATGTGCAGTCCTTGCTAAATTGACCAGTACATTTTCATTCCATATTGTACTTACTTGTATTATTTCCTTGTGCAGCTCCTGCATCACAACCACTTCTAAGTGATCAACGATGATACTAAAGTAGAGCCTCAAGAAGCTTCATCATATGCTGGAAATCGTGAAAAACAATCTTAATTACATTGATAAGTTCAAGCTCAGCATGTAAGTGGCATTTTGTGGTCTTCAAAAGCAATTTTCTTTTGGACATTCTGCAAAACGAAGCCAAAGCATCAGTATAGTAAAAAATGAATGCCTTCAGCTTTTTAGCAGTCATTTTGGGGTTCATTGACTGTAATACAAGCAAACTAATAAACGGTATTAAGATTTTCCCTAGTATGGATAATCGCTCTCCCAAGTAGGTCCGTTGTCATTGAGGGACCGGGTGAATTGTGTTTACGGCTATTGGTTAAGATATAATTCTTTCTTTCTCGACTTCTTTTTCGTCTGACAATTTTGATTTACCGTCTCGATCCAACTAGGTGGCACTGATGCTGTTTAGTTTTCTGTCAAGATTCAAAACATTTATGTTTGTAAGTTCACGACTTTGGTTTTATAGCAATCGACATTTGCCCGAATCGTAGTTTCATTTCTTTGGTTCCATATTTGTTGATAATGTAGCTCTGTAGAGCTGCTGGGGAGAAGTTAGTGTATAAAATTTTGTTGTAAGTGTTACATTTGCAGGAGTTGGAAACAAAATGGAGCTATTAATAATGTTTGTATTTTGTAGTTTTTATGTTTCGGTGAAAGGGTATGATTGCATGCTGTAAAGTATGTCACATTGTTTTATATGATTTTTTTGTAGAATGATCGTGATTAACAAATGAATCAATTCAGTTGACAAGCTGGATGTAACCAAAAAATTACAGGATTGAAAGGAGTAAAAGAAAAGGGAATATGATACCCACATTTTTTTCTCACTCGTGTTTAATTTGTCTGTCGTTTTTGTTTGATACGGCCAAAATGAAAAGAGGTATGTAGGAGGAGAAAAACGATGTGTGATTATCATTTCTCATAGAAAACTAGCGATATGGAGACTTTTCGAAAAGAAATATCACACTTACAACAAGAGTTCGATTCTACATTGATTGAATAAAAAAGAAAAAAAGATGAAGGTTACTTTTAGAACCTCAACGTTACGAGGAAAATGTTGCTGAATAAATTTGGAAAGTGTAAAACGTGATTTACATGTATAAAAACCCTTCAAGAAAGAGATCCCCATTTTAAATATATTTTTACAATGATTCGAAAAACCTGTTTTTAGTTCTCCATCAATATATCACATTTGTAAAAAGTCAACTCATTTTGAAACCTTTTACCAATTCAATTCTCATGTTGAAATTTTAATGTTTTTTTGAGTACTATGTTTGTTAATTTTTTTAAACACAATTAGATGTCTTAATCAATTTTGATTCTGATTAATATTTTACAAAAATGATATGAAATGAGACTTAAAAAATAGACGACTCGAATTGTTTGTAATACGTCGAGAGGGCTCCATAAGTAGCCTGCATTCATCAACTATACGCACTAACTCTCAATAAATAAAGATTTTCGATTAGTCGCATGAACGTCCAATTAGGCAAAGTGCACCAATGTAGTAGAAGCTTTGTGCAAATCTGAAAACTGACTTCAAAAAAACCACATTGGAATAAATCCTCCTTGTAGGAAATAAAATTTCTGTTTTAAAATTCCATATAAAACCCTTTCATCATAGCAATCATAACATTGAAAACACTTTAATTGGCAATTGTGACAGCCCGTCCCGAAATAAATTTTTCGATGGTGTGAATTGACTGAAGTACCCTTAGACGTTGAGGTGTGTTGTGTGATATGTTTTGGTTGTGGTCCAATTCCTATTTTCCTAGACTTTTGGAACTATTTGGGACTTAGGTTTTAATTTCTTTTGTTTTGGTTGGTTGCAAACTGGACCACACACACACACTTTCTCCATTTTCCATACAATACGTACGGACAAACCTCAAACCAACAATTTCTTCACGAATCGAGGTTTTTGAAGTCAATTTTGTGTTCCTTGTGAGCTTAGGAACACATCTATACCCTTTTTAGAACGTGAAGACCTCATTTTCCCGAGAACCTGAGAACCCAGTTTTGGGTTATTGTTCATGCACTCGTGATTTCGAAGTTTTTAGGGGATTTTAAGCTGCTAGGGAGCCTTAAAACATCTTCATGAAGCTCGGAGAAGAAAAACGAAGTGAATTGGACGTTGGGAAGTTGAGTTTGACAAGTTTCAAGTTTGGCCGGCATATCAAGGTTCCTCTGGCGAAATCCCGTGGATTTGAAGGCTTGAAAGTGGTAAGGTTTTGTTCTTCTAGTCCTAAGCTTCATTTTGGTACAAATTTCATGAGTTTTGGTGGAAAAATGAGCGAGATATTGAAGTTTTAAAATTTCCCAATTTCCGGCGATCGCAGTGGTGACCGGCACCGGACTCTGGCGAATCAAGGAAGAAGGATGAGAATATTCCGTCAAAGTTGACGGAATATTTTGACACCGTCAGGTAACTTTAACGGCATATTCTGATTTTTGACGGAATATTCCCTAACGACGTTAGGTGTGCCAGGCACGTGAGGGCGCGTGCAGTCATGAAAATTTTTTCTAAAAATTTAGGGGTGTTCTTGAGGTTGAGTAGGTCATGGTGGTATATTCAAATACCCCATTTGAGCAACGTTTGAGAAGTTATTTCCTTGTTTTGTATATATGCTTTAAATAACGTTTATTTAGTTATTTCACATATAGGTGAAACATATCCTGAGGACGAGCATTATCAATCAAGGCTCAGGGGTTACGACCCTTCGACATATCAGTGAGTGGGCTTTTGGTTTTCCGTATATACCTATATACTTGAGTTTTTCCCAGAAAATGAATTTGAATGATTATACGTTTGAAATGCCATGCAAAGTATCTGCCTATTTTATTTATGCATTAGTAGTTGCATATATTTATGATTGGTGTTGCGGACGCACAGGTAAGTGTCAGGCAAGTTCATAAATTAAAGATGTGAGATTACTTCAGTTATGTGATATATGATGTGATGTATTGAGAGCTCATAAACCTGCACCCCGGTGTTAGTGCTCCCACCCAGAGTTAGGGCACAATCCTTCACTTGAGTTCACCTCCTACACCATATGCTCACCTTGGATCCAAGTTAGGTGCACATGTTTGTTGTATAAACCATTATAGGTGGTTTCAACTTGTAGGTGACCCGCGATCATTCGCACAGTCTTCACGTGATCGTAGCACTAGAGCATATTTATTTTACACTTAGTCTTGTCATACAGATTACTTTAGGTGGTTCCAACTTGTGTGCAGGATTTGAATTGATATGATTGAGATTGATTATGAGCTATAGACTCAGCCGTATAGATTGAGTTAGAGGGATTTGGATGATGAGATATCTGATATTGATATATTTTGTCTGGATTACTTATGGCATTGCATTGAGATGGTATACTGCTATGGATTTTTATCTTGCGTATGATTTCTGATACAACTTACTATTATTATTATTATTATTATTATTATTATTTTCTGGGAAATTATACAGGTTTTACGGCGAGGGGTTAGAACTTTTGAGAAATGAAATGATTTTGAAAAGCTTTGTTTTTGCATACTCACACTTTCTGTTTTGCGCCCCTCTAGGTTTTAGGTAGAAGAGCTTTGGTGGCTCACGAGGATTTCAACCGTGGTTCTGGCAGAACATCATAAATGTAGGATCACCTTTATGTGTTTTATAATTAGTACTTGTCCTGCTTGACTGCACTTAGGCTATTTATGCTCTGATTGTGTATTTCACACTTAATCTCGCACTAGCACTTTATCTTAGCTAGTACTCTAGTTGATTTGGTTTTTGTTTATTTGTAATTCCTTATATCTCTATTACTTCTGCACTGTGCATATGGCTACGTCAACCTCGCGTGACGACCATTATGCCCTGATTTAGGTTGGGGTGTATCAACAATTCTTTTTCTACCCTAATTTTTTCATTTATAAGTAGAAGGTCTTGATTTCGACTTTTCTGAGTGACGAATTTGATACCAATTTATTATAGCTGGCTTATGGTGTGATTTAACACAAATTTCTCACTTGGTGTAAATATATCCTATAAAAAAAATATTCACATCCGGTTCTTAAATGCAACAAAATCACAAAAGTAATCCTTCACTCACTGCAATACTTAATTAATAATGTAGAGATGGGTGCATCACCATAATCATATATTAGTGCTTAATTTCTTTGGCCAGTAATATGTGTTTTCCACTTTCTTCATGAATATGGTCTCTAGTAGGGATGGGCAATGATTATAACGGGCGGATAACCATTTACCCATAACCATTTATGTTCATACCTGCATAACCGTTTACCTGTTGGGTAATTGCATAAATGGTTATACCCATACTCATAACCGTTTATAAATGGTTAACCATACCCATAACCGTGTACCCATTTAACCATAACCGTTTACCCATTTAATCATAACCATTTACCCATTTTTTCACCCGTCTACATGTTTTTTTTTTAACAGCTTGAAAACTACAAAAGAAAAATTTGTCATCATTTTCGTTTTCTAACAATTAAACACTGTTACAGGTACATTTTAGCATGCATTTCCCTATTTTAATCATTTAAGTCCTCATACAATTCCAATAATTAAAATAATAGTTTACAAACGATATTTTTCTGCTACACCCAAACAAATCTTTAATTATAGCATTAATACATGATCACCATACTGAGGACCATGAGCGATTCGTTTGGAGGTTGTTTGGAATTGGTCACGATTTGCAGTGTGACCATATGAGAGGGCAGAATGAAAGAACAAAAGCGACGAAGAGGACTGGGGAGTCGAGGATGTGAGAGAGGAGGAAATTAGATCATTTAGTTTGTTGTTTAGTTCTTATTAGGAACTAAAGTCATTTAGTCTGCGGTTCGGTTTCAAAACCGCAAAAAATAAACCATTTAGTGGGGTCTAATTTAGTCCATCCCATTTCAATTTTTGATTTCAAGTGCCCATCGGTAACTAAAAGCGTTTACTCTTGCCATCGAGGTTTAAAATTTTCCCTCCTCCAAAATGTCCTTTGTCTTAAAGAGTGAGGGAAGTATTTGATTGGTTGTTGCAAAAGTGTGGGTAAATGAATATCCGTTATAACCGCAAGTAATACCCATAACCGATGGATACCCGTTATAACCGTGGGTAATACCCATAACCACCCTTTTAAATTTCATGGATAAACGGTTATACCCATAACCGTTTGTTTATCTAAACGGTTATCCATAACCGTAACCATGAATTTTAAATAGGCAGATATCCGTGGTTACCAAAACTCATAGGTATTTTGTCTATCCCTAGTCTCTAGTCACTAGTCTGTGGTCCCAAGTCCTAACACTGGTAATGAAACAAATGCTACAAACTCTCCATTTTGCTTAAAATTATGGGCAGCACAAAAGTTCTTGACATCAAAATATACATATATCTTTGGTTTTGAAAATTTTTTTATGCTTGCGCGTGAGGTGTTTTCAAGTACCGAGGGATTAAGGTCAAGTTCTCAACAAAATGTTAGACAGTAATGATTACAAAAGCCCTCCATGACCATTATTGAGAGGGATATGCCAATCCCTAATCTTTTTTTTTTTGTCAAACAAAGTTACTTTCATTTGAAAAAAAAAATAAGTACAAGGACAAGAGAGATCCAAAGGCATCCCACAATTTAAATACAAGCAAAACAACAGAAAAAAAAGAAAAACAAAAACAATAAAAAGGCCCAAAAAGAGCAGCTAAACAGCACCATACAAAGTAAAAGGCTCAAGAAAAAGGTGAGTTACAACCCAAATGAGGGGAGAGGAAGGAAAAATAAATACCAGAAAGTAGTAAATATATGTGAAAAACGTCATATAAGGGGCATGAAGCCCAAATCTGAGACAAGCTCAGAGGATAAGTGGTGATGAAAGCGAAAGCAGGGGCATGAAACCCAAAACTGAGACAAGCTTAGAGGGTGATTGAGACTAAGGTCAAAGAAAACTGAGATAACACTTGGAAGAGAACCAAAATAAAAGAAGAAGAAGAGAAGGAAGAAAGGAGGAGAAGAAAAGGGGGTTGCCTCCGGCACCCAAGCCAAAGGCTAGGGCCGATGGCTTCTGCTTGTTCCTCTGTTTGTGTTTTCAACCAGAGAGAGAGGTGTTTTTTCTCTGCAGTCGTACTGATCTTCTGTTTATGCAAATCCGTACTTAAAAGGTGTCATTTACAAATCTCTATTGTATGTCTTTATAATGATCAAGAAGTGGATTTTTTAATTCATCCTATCAATTTTTTGTTATCCATTCTTCGGATCCTATCCGGATCCTCTTTGTGGGGATATGGAGGATCAATTAATTGTGTTTGTTTATTGTACATTGTGCAGTTATTTTTCGTTAAGTACTGTTTATATTTAATTTTAAATAAAAAATTTAAAATAATTTCTTATCACAGAATTACGATGAACGAACCTAATTAATTGATCATTCGGATCCCCTAAAAGAGGATTCGGCTAGGATCGTAATCCCCATTACTCACCACCTTGTTCTCAATTCCTCAAAACTTCGCAATACTTTAGAACAACAACAATAACATGTACAATCTTTTGTGATGCCTGTCGGAATTTAGGTGTGCCCTTATACAAATTAAAAAAGAGGATGCCTTTTATGGGGGGCCTAGTAGCCAGGGTTTTTGGCTTCACATTCACAGATAAAAAAATAGATAAATAATAATCATTTGTTAAGCATTATCGTATGATAACAATTAAGCATTCTAGTATCAATGATTTCCTTCACGTAAATATTTAGTATCATCATCATCACGTATTTGGTTTTCATAATTTTCTTGCACAATTTCTTGTAAGATCACTCACGGGTCGTTTGATAACCATTTATTTCAGTTTTCAATTTAAAAAATGAAAATAGTTACCAAACATATTTTCATTTTTTGAATGAAATAAAAAATTAAGGATAAATTACATTTTCATACCTCAGGTTTGGAGCATATTTCAATTCCTTACAACATCTTCAAAACATTTCACTTTCATACCTTAAGTACTATTTTATTTCAAAATAATACATCTGTTATATTTTCCATCCATGGATCTGTTAAATGCTGACGTGGCTGTCACATATATGTCACGTGGCTGCCAAATGTCTACCACGTGACTAATAAAAATATTTTTTAATTTTTTTTTTAAAATCTTGATTTTTTTTCTTTTTCTTTTTCTTCTTCTTCTTCTTCTGGGTTGCAAGGGGTTCGGGTTCCTTTTTTTTTTTCTTCTTCTTCTTCCTCCTTCTTCTTCTTCTTCCTCCTTCTCTTCTTCTTCTCTTCTTCTTCCTCCTTCTCCTCCTCCTTCTTCTTCTCCTCTTCTTCTTCCTCCTTCTTCTTCTGGGTTGCAGGGGGTTCCATCCTTTTTTTTTTTTCTCTTCTTCTTCTTCTTCTCCCCAGCGACCCACATCCCTGAAGAACCCAAAAACCTGCAAGAAGAAGAAGAAGAAGAAAAAAAAGGGGGACCCGAACCCCCCACAACCCAGAAGAAGAAGAAGGAGGAAGAAGAAGAAAAAAAAAAAGAGGAACCCCCTGCAACCTAGAAGAAGGAGAAGAAGAAAAAAAAAGGGAACTCCCTGCAACCCAGAAGAAGAAGAAGAAGAAGAAGAAAAAGAAGAAGAAGAAGGAAGCAGGAGGAAGAAGAAGAAGAAAAAAAAAATTCAGGTTTAAAAAAAAAAAAATTATTTTATTTGCCACGTGGCAGACATTTGGCTGCAACGTGGCATATATGTGGCAGCCACGTCAGCATTTAACAGATTCATGGATGGAAAATGTAACGGATGTATTATTTTGAATAAAATAGTACTTAAGGTATGAAAATGAAATGTTGATGTTGTAAGGAATTGAAATAGATCCCAAACCTGAGGTATGAAAATGTAATTTACCCAAAAATTAAAACTAAAAGCTAACAACAAAATAGCTATCAAATGACTGTTTAAAAAATTCATAATCATCTACAATAATCCATGAATTTTGAGGTCATAAGCTAGATGTGGTCATAAACCTTCCATTTAAAAAATTACGGTTCCTCATGACCAAAAAAAGCAAAATTATGGTTCCCATGATGCAGTAACGAAAAAACAACCTATGTCGATTTAGAAAGCTCCAACTCAGACATAACCATCAATCTCTATCATGCATATGCTGGAGATACAGAAAATCATTCATATTTAAATAATTTGGACAATAAGCATACGTATAAATGTGTGTGACAAAAACCTCCAACTCATTATTCTACATTTTCTTATCATTTAAGCTAATTCCAAACACAATTCGAAGAAGGTTTTAACATTATATGCTTATTGTGAATTAAGGAAAGTGTTAGTTACATAATTAAAATATGCCTTTTTTTTTCCATCAAAACTAACAAAAATTACCTCATCTATAAAAAAGTGGCCATTAATCTTTATAAACATTTTTTTTTCTTGGTGAAAAATCTTTTCTACTTTACTTGTGAATTTTGCTTCTGCTTTTTCGCTAGTCTACAAAAACAATGGAACCTCTTGGTAATACCATATACTGAATATAAAAGATAAAGCCTAAATTTCATTTTTTTTATTGTGTTTGTACCATACTTGACCAATTTTAAAACTACCAAGCACCAGTCAACTTCATACCTTCAAGGACCCATTGAGGGGTTCATGCTGAGGCACAATTGCTGAAGCACAAGAGTTTCCCTCCAATCAAGAGGTCAATCATAGCACGATACATGTCAACATCAGAATAAAGCTCATAGAGTCCCACATCGACCGCGGAGCGAAGCTGGAGACTCTCCTCAACTATAAAAGAAGACAATTCTCCTACAATTAAGCCTGAATGTCATTACTGTACTTAAACTAGTCATTAGAACCCACTAATGATAATTATGCTTAAACTTGTGTATTTGTGTAACCCTTCACTATTAATGAGAACTCTTCTATTTCGTGTACGTAGCCAAATTTAGGTTGAACCACGTACATCTTATGTTTGCTTTCCTATCTCTATCATTTTACATATTATCCTCACCAGGTGATCGGAGCAACTGAGCGAAGGTAACAAACTTAACACTTTACGTTGTTCCAAAGTCTAAATGATTTTGTGCATCAACATTCAGCGCCGTTTGTAGGAAACGAAACTTATTCCTACTCTCACCAGCTTTGTCAAGATGATTTCCTTTGTTCGTACACTCTCATTTGACTAGACATCCCTCTCCAACATGGGGAGGGAAGGAAGCCGCATCACACATAACGACACTCCCCTTGTGCCTAGTGTGAGGCAACGAAGGAAGGAACAAAAGAAGTTTACTCTTCAAGCTAAAGACGAAGAGCTGGAGGCTCAGAATAACAAGATATCAATGAAGAATGAAATTCTCCAGGAGTAGTATGAGAAGTTCTTCAAGATTCTCCACGAGGCTAGGCATACTCAATCACACGAGCCCATTGCCCCTGTAGACATCAACCATTACCTAGGTGCCCCCCAACACGGGGGGTCATCGGTCTTCAACATGGATATTCTTAATGAGGAGTGAATTGCTCATTAATGTGTTGATCAACCTGAGATTTCTCTCAATCAAGCTGCTTCGACCCGAAGCAGGAGAAGTAGAAGGATGCACCTCCTTGCAGAAAGAGTGGAAGAAGGATCGAAGGCTATTTATAGTGACTGTAGAGACTTCCTGAGGCAACGTCGAGAAAACTCCATCCACATAAGCTCAAAGATCAATGACCCAAGGGTTTTCCAAAGACTCGGTCCTCTACCACGACCCAGGCTAACAACTAATCCAGGGAAGGAGCGACAAGTCTTGGAGGAACATGATGGTGTAGGGGAAACTCGGAGGGCTACCAATAGGCACGCCTTAGAATCCAGTACGGTGAATCCAAGGAAAGATCACTTGCCCTTGATCAAACTTCCCTATTTCCAAGAGGTGATGGAAACTTATGAAGGAAGGCTTCAGTAGTACATGACTCCACTCAGGACCTTTTTGTTTTACAGCTCATTGAGGAAGTAAACAAGTTGAAGGTTGAACGTCAAGCCAAGATACCTGACTGGAATTAACATTGGCTCGACCCCCTTACAAGGAGGATCATTGACACACCTCTCCAAGCAAAGACAAAGCAAAAGCTTGGCTTACAATCGTATACTGGGAGGGAAGATCCAATTGAGCATATCCACGTCTTCGAATCTACCATGGCATACCGAAGGCACAATGATGAGGAACGATGTCTCATATTCCCCTCAACTTTTTCTGGTGGAGCTCTCAATTAGTATTGTCGTTTTCAACCTAATACTGTGGATTCTTTTGCTGAACGAAGAAGAATCTTCGTGGCTCAACACATCTTTCAAGCTGATCGCTTACACTCGGCTTTGAGTTATACACTATTCATAAAAAATCAGACGAGTCATTGCGTGAATATGTCGGTCATTTCAGCCACGAATACTCTCATTGCATTGAGGTAGATGATAAAACAACACTTAGGGCCTTCACCATAGGCATGCGTGAATGTTTCTTCAAGTACATGATCAATTTGACACTTGGAAGACTTACTCTGAGGTGATGAAGCAAGTTTACAATCATGCATTTGTCGAGGCAATGACATACCAAGGAAACCCTCATATGGTTAACCCCTATCAACAAGTGGAGTGGAAGTCAAGTTCTACCAAGTAAGGAGGTTTTGGCTATTCAGACACTCATTACATCATTTCCTGCCTTATTAAGCCACTCGCTAAGTTACTAAACGTATTCATCTTTTGGTAAGAGGAAGAATTTTTATTCTTAGCAAGCTTATTACAACATGAGGGATCAAATGTTCTTATAAAGACAACCAAGAATGAACGTACCTTCAACTATTATGACTATAGGGTCAAGCCTCGTTCATTCAAAGTGGGGGGACTAGATGCTGAAGGAAATACTATTATAAGAAGGCATACACATTACAAATGTTTTAACCCTCAACCGTTTGAGATCTTTTGTAACACAAGCCATACGACAAATATTTTAATGAAGAGGGAATTCATACAACTTCTTCTGAGTCTTTTACATTCCTAACACTAGAACACTTGGTCTACATTAACCTACCTCTACACTGTAACTTAAAGTTTCAACATGAGTACTTTGACACAAAGTAAGTGAAACTAAGTGTTACAACCAATATGGTTCACATATCCAAAGCATGGATTCCTTCATGCATAAGCATCACTCATGTCAATTAACATAAACATCATACATTTCAACACATTCATACATAAACCACTTAAGCTTCGAAGGGGTTTCAACATACTTTGTGTCATTCGGCACTTGCTACAATGTGCCTCGGCACTTTGCCCTTACTCTTATCACCAACCAGGTGATGAAGGGACTCACATTCGTATCACCAACCAAGTGATGAAGGGTATAACCTGTACTCTAATATCCTTTGGCAACTTGCCACTCTTGCCACTAACCAGGTGACGAAGGTGAGGTGATGAAGAAACTCACCTTCGTATCAATGACCAAGTGATGAAGAATGTACTCTAATATCCTTCAACAACTTGCCACTCTTGCCACCAACCAGGTGATGAAGGAACTTGCCTTCGTATTACCAACCAAGTGATAAAGGGTATAACCCGTACTCTAATATCCTTCTGTAACTTGCTACTCTTGCCACCAACAAGGTGATGAAGGAACTCACCCTTGTATCATTAGCAAGGTGATGAAAAGTACAACTAGTACTATTAATAAACATTTTTGCCTCGGCAACTCACCATTCTTCCCACCAACTAAGTGAGGACCAGTACAACTTGTAAATGTGAACTCTTTGCATTCACAAATAATTAAAAACCCTCAAGCCTTACAATTCAAAAAGGGAGATAAACAAGCTTAACTCAACCCAAATAAGGGAGTACTTATGCCCAACAAGGGTTATAGTCACCAACAATGTCTTATTACGAGCCAACAAAGGCACAAGGTCTTATTACGAGCCAACAAAGGCTTCAGTGCATGGCACACAAAGATCAAGCTCTTCAGCCCTCTTGCATCTGTTCCAGACATTTCCCCTCTGTAATAATGCAAATGCTACAACTCGTAGAAAGTTTCGCACACTTTTGATGAAGACTGTGCGAAGCAAAATCAATTTATATGGTTCCTCTGAACCTTCAACTACTACAATATTGGTTTGCCTCGCACACTCTTGCTCAAGAGTGTGGAAGCAAAATCCATATATGTGGTCTCTGCCACATTTTCTTGTCCCTAGTAAAAAAAAGGACAAAAAAAAAACTGTCCAAAAAAAATCCGAAATTAACTAATGAATAATTATCGAAATAATTACTAATTATTTAATTAATAATTTACTAATTATTAATTAAGTAATTAATTAATTATTAATTATGACATGTGGGAAAAGCCAACAAAGCTTCAACACATAGGAGGCAACTACAAATGTCAAAAGCTTCTTACACTCTTGAACAAGATAATGTGAAGCAAAATCAATTTATGGTGCCCAAGAAATAGCTTCAACTATTCAAGCTATGTGCCTAAGCAAAAAGCTTCACCTACAAAGCTTCAACCAAAAGTTTTACCTACCAAGCTTCAACAAAAAAGCTTCAACGAAAAAGTTTCACCTATTAAGTTTCAACCAAAAAGCTTTACCTACAAAACTTCAACCAAAAAGCTTCACCTATAAAGCTTCAACCAAAAGCTTCTCCTACAAAGCTTCAATCAAAAGCTTGCTTCACCTACAAAGCTTCAACCCAAAAGCTTCACCTACAAAGCTTCAATCAAAAGCTTCACCTACAAAGCTTCAACCACTCAAGCTATGCGCCTAAAGGAAAAAACTTCAACACTACATGTAAAACGCATCACACACTCTTGATCACGATAGTGTGAAGCAAAATCAATTTATGGGGTCATATGGTTAGCTTCAACCATTCAAGCTATGTGCCCAAAGGGAAAAGTTTCAACCATTCAAGGTATGTACACAAAGGAAAAGGCTTCAACCACATTTTCTTTTCTCACCAAAAAGAAAGAAGGAATTGGGCTTAACAAACAAACAAACAAACAAACAATATATATATATATATATATATATATATAAACACACACACATACTTGGGCTACAACCCAAAACAATAACAGTAAAGCATTTTTCCAGTTAGTTGGGTTGGCTACAACCCAAAAAAAAAAGAGGAGGTAATTTTTGAAGTCTTTTTTCTTTAATGACTCAAGGATATCAGGCCACCTCTTTCAGCTATCCTCTTCGCTTGGAAACTTAGGGGACTCCCACTATATACTAATACACTTCGGTACTCAGAAGTTTCGTGATTACTCAATGACTTAGATTTTTCAAGTCCCTAACAAAGAAACTTTCCTCACTCAGGAACTTTGGGGAAAACTGTTTGTACCATACTTGACCAATCCCGAAACCACCAAGCACCTGTCAACTTCAGACCTTCAAGGACCCATTGAGGGGTTCATGATGAGGCACCCCTATCGAAGCACAAGAGTTTCCCTTAAACCAGGAGGCTAATCACATCATAACCCATGTCAACATTAGAATAAAGCTCCTAGAGCCCCACATCGACCACGAAGCGAAGTTGGAGACTCTCCTCAACTATAAAAGAAGACCATTGTCCTACAATTAAGCCCGAATGTCATTATTGTACTTAAACTAGTCATTAGAACCCACTAATGATGATTATGCTTAAACTTATATATTTGTGTAGCCCTTCACTATTAATGAGAACAACGTACATCTTGTGTTTGCTTCCCTATCTCTATCCCTTTACATATTATCCTCATCAGGTGATCGGAGCAACCAAGTAAATGTCACAAACTTGACACTTTACATTGTTCCAGAGTATCGTTGATTTTGTGCATCAACATATAGATTAGTTAAAAAATAAAAAATAAAAAATTCACAAATAAAATTATATTATTTTAGAATTCTTTTGTAATCTTAAATTTTCACATTCAAAAATAGTGTGACCTTTTTTTTTAATCAACTTTGATTAAACCCACCATAGCATCATTACAAAATAGTTGGAGAGCATAATATACTTTTTATGAGAAAAAGGATTTTATATTAATGAGAAAATTGTACCAATAGTTCCTCAATTTTAATCCAATTAGAGCAATAGTCCTTTAACTTAAAAGTTATGACCATTTGTCCATTAACTTATCAAAACGTGCAGTTATGGTTCTTTTCGCCAACTCTGCCAACTTCTATCAAAATGAGTCATGCTGAAATGACCATTGCTACAATTGGGTTAAAGTTGACGCACTATTGTTACAATTTTCTCATTTGGGTTTCTATATTTGCCCATTGATTCAACCTCACGTGCATGACACGTGAATCATTTTGAAAGAAGTTCTGACAGAATTGATAAAAATGGCCATAATTGCACGTTGAAGGACTATTGTTACAATTTCCTCTGTATTAAATTGTGTCAAGAGTTCTAAATTTAATTTAGGGAACTTTAACGAAAAGCACCCAGTACTGTTCACTTTAACGAAAAACCACATTTTTACACTAAAAAGTCAATCCTGGTACTATTCACTTTACCATTTATTTTGTCTTTATCATTAAAACTCAAAGTTTTCAAGCCCTTTTCATTAGTTTTCCTTTTAATTTAAGGTCAATGTTGCTCATGTACGTGAATTTCAGAACTATTCCAATGATTTGTGTGGAAAAGTCAGGATTGCTTTTGATAGAAAGTTGATAGCATGTCAGGATGAAGGCATGGAACTATTACTGCAACTTGTAGTGCTCTCCGTTTCTTGTTATCCACTCATTCCACACAAAACTGCTAAGCCGCTGGCAGAAGCATCGCATTGTGGTGCTTTGAATTTCCATCTAGAAACCATAATCCAAAGCACAAGTTTCAATTTTCCAACACCTTTTTTTAGGAGCAAAACATCGATGAAGACTTTTTTGTCACATCATCGGAATTGTGTAGATAATACCTCTCTCCTCATCTTGTTATGTAGTGACGAAGTTCCTGCCTAAAATTTTCACCTTCCATATGCTCAAACACACAAACAAACACGCTAGCCAGCGGCATTACACGACAAAGTTTATGGCTACATAACTAGTGCCCGGTGGCTTGGGTCTTGGGGCAAAAATTGGAACCACATATCACTGCACTTGCATCCTCTTCATCATGGCTACAACTAGAGCGTGGAGCAAGTGGACTGGTTTTGGTCTAAAGGTGATAAAGCTCCCATGGTAATCTTCAACAAGAAAAAGTTTATAAACATGTTAATGATTTTTCTTTTAGTTGAGTTTCTTGACTTGACTAGCTCTAAGTCTTTGATGGAATGAAATAATTTCAGTTGTTGGCCATAAAGTAGTAACTGGTCTTAGACTGTTAGTTGAGAATTTGCTTCAACAATTGTTATTAGCACTAAAAAAATCTCATTTTGCACTTAACTTTCTATAATTAGAAAGAAAAATACACGTATGAGGAGTGCAAAATCAGATTTTTGGAGTGCTAATACAATTTCTTTTACTTCTTCTATGCCAATATATTATGGGTGAAAATTGTATAATAGATTGGTTCATAGTATGGACTGAGATCAACCATCGTTAATCTTTAGCTAAAGATTCAATGATTAAATTAAGGTTCAACGGTTATAGATTCTGATTGATGATATGAGCTGGTTCATGCTAGATAAAGACAAACTTGAAATTTAGAAAGAGAAAAGTGGGAGAAGGGAAAGACGGTGTTGGGTGAGAAGTAAAATAGTAAATTAGGAAAAAAAAAAGTACCGGAAAATTGTATGTTTTATAAAAATAATTAACACTTTAAGAATTTAATTGGAGAAAAAAAACCTTATCATTGATTCACTTGACTAGTTTTCAGATTTTGATCAAAATCCCTAGCATTAATGTATTATTGAATTTATATGTCAGTTACATAATTTTTTTAAATAAAAATTAGCAATTGATTTAGAATTTTAATATGCACACCCTTATTAACCTCCTAATTAATTTTTAATATCACATCTCGGCCCGGGCCCCCACCACATCTCAGGCTCGACTCCGCCGCAGCACGATATTGTCCGCTTTGGGCCCCGACCACGCCCTTATGATTTTGTTTCTGGGAACTCACACGAGGACTTCCCAGTGGGTCACCTATCCTGGGAATGCCCTCGCCCAAACTTGCTTAACTTCAAAGTTCCGATGGAACCCAAAGCTAGTGAACTCCCAAAAAGCCTCGTGCTATGTAGAGATGGGAATATACATATAAGGCTTACATGATCCACTCCCCTGGGCGATGTGGGATGTAACAATCCACCCCTCATAAAGGCCCGATGTCCTCGTTGGCACACTTCTGGCCAAGAAATGACTCTGATACCAAATTGTCACATCCCAGCCCAGGCCCCCACCACATCTTGGGCTCGACTCCGCCGTAGCATAATATTGTTCGCTTTAGGCCCGGACCACGCCCTCACGGTTTTGTTTCTGGGAACTCACATGAGAACTTCCTAGTGGGTCACCCATCCTTGGAATGCCCTCGCCTGAACTCGCTTAACTTCGGAGTTCCGATGGAACCCGAAGCCAGTGAGCTCCCAAAAGGCCTCGTGCTATGTAGAGATGAGAATATACATATAAGGTTTACAGGATCCACTCTCCTAGGTGATGTGGGATGTAACATTTAATGCAAAACATTTCCACACAAAAAAAAAAAAAAAAAAAAAGAATAAGTTTGTACCCATTTTATGAACATATTTTCGGTTTTTAAATCTTAAATGTACTCATTCATATTTTTTTTTTCAATTTATTTTAATATTAAATGTAACCATTCTTAAATATACCAATTTGTTATATATAAAATGTGCCATTTTTCAATATAAATGTACCCATTTTTGTAATAAAAAATCCATTCAATTTTGTTCTAATTCAAAATTTTAATTTATATGGATACATTCTATTTTATTGATTTGAGAATGTATCCATGTCAAGTTTAATGGACGAAATTTAGTGATGTTATTAAGCTGAGTATCTGTTATTTATTTTTTTGTGTTTTTGAAAAATGTACTCATGTTTTGGTACAATAATTTTTTGGTTAGTTTTAACGAACGTACCCATGTTTATATACATATATATATTTATTATTTTTTGGTTAGTTTTAACGAACGTACCCATGTTTACACACACACACAATATGGTG
Source organism: Malus domestica (assembly GCF_042453785.1). Lineage (NCBI taxonomy): Eukaryota > Viridiplantae > Streptophyta > Magnoliopsida > Rosales > Rosaceae > Malus > Malus domestica. The sequence continues at coordinate 6,560,967 of NC_091666.1, forward strand.
GAGAGTATAATTTATCCTTTAATATTTTTAATCTAAAAAATTATGGGATTTATGTAAAATCTCATTAATATAGCCACTCCGTACTATGGTCTGGTAGTATTCTTCTTATTTGGAAGTGAGATGTCTTAGGTTTGAATATCGTAAATGACGAATTCGATAACAAATTAGGCTGCCCATTGTGTGGCTTAGCCGAACTCCCCCTCCCCTTAGTGTAAAAATATCGATGTACTAAAAAAAATCTCATTAATATAAACAACTATATATTTTAATTTTTAATTTAAAAATATAATAACTTACATAGAAATATATTATTATATTAATGTTAGGGACTTTAATCCAAAACTAAAAACCACCAATGTTTCAGTCAAAGAACATTGATAGTTAGGAAATGTATCCAAAGTATCCCTTTCCTTGATATATTGAGTTTAAAGTATTTTTCTATAAAGTGTGAAATCACGAAATGTGCATATGTGAAAGCAAACATAAAGCGTCCTTGAAATATATAGGGTTGATTAGCAGACATATTGTATTATTAATTCAATAAATTGAATCACACACGTATTTACTTGAATAGCAACCTTAATTTCCAGTATAACAACATAACATTATAACACAACTTAGATTTTTCAAAGAATACTTGCAAGCTCAGTGCATATTGAGTAGATATCGTAACTAATCATAATTCAAGTCCAGAAGAAATGTATACATGCCATGTAAAACTATACTAATTAAAATGGAGGGGTTTCTTTAAATTATTGTATGTTGGTGGGATGCTTTTGTCATTGCGATTCCCTTGCAAGTTTGGTGGGGCAAAGGATGGATACCCTTAATGCAACCCAGCAAGTCTTTAAGTTGTGCAAAGAGAAAAGTATTTTCCACTAACGTGGTCCGCAGGACGAAGTCCCCAAAAGACTTGCGATTTCAGGGTCACCCTACAAATAAGTGGAAACAATTAAAATAAGGAAAAAAGAAAAATTAATACAATCAACGTCCACCACAAACCCTTGTGCATCTTCCTCTCTCTTTCTGTAGTCTCTTTCTTTATCATCTGTCATGAAAAATTGTTCCTGCCACAGGTATGCATGGCACTTTTATTTAATGTTTCTAAGAAACATATTTTCCTGTTGAGTAAATGAAGCATGCCAAAGTGATTCACTAACTCTTTTCATTGAAGCGCTATTTTAATTTACACCAAATGCGACGCATAAAGTTTAATGTTTGACTCTTCTAATTCCAATAATAAAAATATACCATGCCAAAATAATTTGTTATGTACGGCCTAAATTATAAAGGTACAGTATGATAACTAATTCGTTATTTAATTTTCATATTTTATGCTATAAATAGAGGAAAAATATGTCGGAGAAATGAGGAATGGAGAAAGGTGAGAGGAGGGGTAGAAAAATATATGAAAGGAATATGTACGTATGTAATGAAACACAAAATGAAAACTGAAAATAAAAGGCTGAAAAATATAAATTTAAGTTGTTTTCATCATTCTGCATTCCTCAGTTTTCCTACACATTTTTTTTCTTTTATTTCTAGTATCAAGAATGAAAAATAAAAATGAAATAGTTATCAAACGAACCTAAAACACTTAGCGAAAAAATCAAATCGATGCACTTTGTAGAATATTGCCAAACCACAGAAAAGGTTATTCTCCATATATATTGGCCAAACAAAATCAAATCAACCATCTGCCCTTATAGCATGAAATTCTAAGCACTCAAATGTCTGCCACAAAAAAGATTTTATAATTACTCCTGTACTCTCTATATATCTCCAACCCCTATTCCTCATATAATTCCCACTCACTCATTCTCACCTCTTCCTAAACCAAACCCTAACTCTCCCTCTCTCTCTCTGGCGCTCAACTCTGACAGAGCCATGGCCCTCACACGTGCCATGCTTTTCCTCACAATGTCACTTGCTGTTGTAGCACCGACATCTTCCACCCCATCAACGCCCATCACCATGGCACCTTCGCCGATGACTATGATGGCACCACCGCCAATGTCTATGATGACGCCGTCGCCTATGATGACGCCACCGCCTATGATGATGCCGCCGCCTATGATGACGCCGCCGCCTATGATGACGCCACCGCCTATGATGATGCCGCCGCCTATGATGACGCCACCGCCTATGATGACGCCGCCACCTATGATGACGCCGCCGCCTATGATGACGCCTATGATGACGCCGCCGCCTATGATGACGCCTATGATGACGCCGCCGCCTATGATGGCAACGCCGCCTATGATGACGCCGCCGCCTATGATGACGCCATCGCCTATGATGATGCCACCAACCCCAACTCAAAACTCAGGTTTTGTGCATGGAAGTAGCATGGCCTTGGTGGCATTCTTGGGTGGACTTGCACTACTTTTTTAATCACAAAAAGGCCCTCGTTTGATATTTACATGTAGATTAGAGATGGTATATCATCATTATGTGTATTCTTTGTTTTCCATATTTCTTCTTTTAAAACTTTTTTTACCCTTTCTTTTATTTTTGATTTTTGTTGACGACTTTTGGGAGCTCCATGTTATGATAATTTGTGAAAGGAGGGTGATGATAGTTTGGAGGACACAATTTGTTGGATGTACTTAATTAATAGCAGCTCTTGTTTTGTAGCATTTTCATGAGGACTTTAAGAATAAAGAGAGATCCCCTCATTCTTGTTTGTGTTTCCAAATCTTATACAATCTAATTTCCTAAGCGTAGATACACGTTATGTATATTGTTCACTTCAATTTCATATGGTTAAGCAATGAAACAAGTCTCACAGCTTTAGAACCAGACTTATACTGTAATTAAAAAAAAAGAAAAATTATTATCCGGTCTCTAGTTACTAATGTTTATTGACTGAAACTTTATTAGTTTTCAAATTTTGATCATAGTCATTAGCATCAATGCAATAATGAATTTACATGTCAATTACATAATTTTTAAAATAAAAATTAATAATTGATTTAGAATTTTAATACTCACACCTTTATTAAACTCCTAACTAATTTTCAATTCAAAAAATTTCCAAAAAAAAAAGAATAAGTTTGTACCCCTCAAGTTTTTTAGAAAAAGGCTTTCAAATTTTTAATCTTATATGTACACATTCATGTAATTTTTCAATTTTTTTAATCTTAAAATGTACTATACCAATTTGTTGTATGCAAAATGTACCCATTTTTTTTTATATAAAATCTATTCAATTTTTTTTAATTTCTAATACATCTTTAAACTTATATGGGTACATTTTTTTTAATTATTTGAAAATATATCCATATCAAGTTTAATCGAAGAAACTTACTAATGTTATTAAGCCTAATATCTACTAGTTTTTATGTGGTTTTGAAGAATGTACCAATATTTTGGTACAACAATTTTTTTTGTTAATTTTGATGAATGTACCCATGTTTATACACACAGACACACACAAAATATATTGGAGAGTATAATTTATAATTGAATATTTTTAATCCACAAATTATGAGTTTTTTTATTATTTAAAATCTCATTAATATAAATAACTATATATTTCAATTTTTAATTTAAAAAATATAGTAACATACATAGAATTACGTTATCACATTAATTTCAGGGATTTCAATCAAAAATTGAAAACCAACAAGGTTTCAGTAAAAAAATAATGATAATTAAGGACTGTATCTAAAGTGCCCCAAATGCTGGATATGTAGAAAATGCACCATAAAACATTACAAAGACACGAAGGATTTGCAAATAACACATTGAAAGCTAATCCCTCTCATATGACTTTATAACGCTCACATGAAGTATTTTCTTTATAACCTGACTTTCAATTCTATGGTTTAGAAATCTCTCACCCAATAGCTTTATGCTTATTAAAAACAAAAAGCCATAACTACATTTACATAACCCAATAATCAAATAATGATCATGTTCTACAAAAAAAAAAAAAAAAAAAATACTGACCATGAAAGTTCTAAATTAATTTCTCAACATTGTAATGTTGGAAAATATTATTATTTAGTTTATTTTAATGTTTGGTATTTTAGGCTTAGCCCGTTAGAATTAGGTTTTGTTAGAGATTAGGGTTAGTTTATTATAAATAGGGTGCTTTGTTATTCATTAGAAAATAAGTCATTCACAATGTAGTCTCTAGGGTTTTTGTAGCCGTCTCGGCATTCTCAATTTGTTCAATAAAATTCCTATTATTTTGTAGTCTTGTTTGTTCCGCACTTTGATAATCAACTTGGTATCAGAGCAGGTTTGATCCTTCGGGATTTAATCTGCTTGTTTGATATTCATTTGTCTATCGCCGTCTGAATACGCACATTGAATCTGCATCTCCCACCAGCATCGACACCACCTGCATATGCACCGCACCGTCTCATCAGCACCCTATCCGTTTTCTGCACCCTTCAGCAGTTGCACTGTATCCGCACCAACTCGGTCTGCAATTTGGAATGGAATTGCTGCATTGTTTTACGTGATCAGGAGAACACCCCATGTAAAAAAAAAAAAGGAAAGGAAAAGCAAAGCAAAGAAAAGGAAAAAAGTATGGCTGGTTTGAGGCTTAGGCCCACACGGGCCAAGAAAAAATATGGTTTTGAATATGGTTTTTTGTTTGTTTGTTCGGAAGTTGGAATTTGCACTGGCATTGAAATCTTGTACTTGCACCGGTGAAATTTTGTATTGAAATTGGCATCGGAAATTGGAATCGGCATCGGCATCGGCATCGGAATTTGGAGGTTTGCATCTACATCTACTTTGGCAAACCCATGTTGTGAACCGCCATGAGTTTGACGGGGGTGTTGGAAAATATTATTATTTAGTTTATTTTAATGTTTGGTATTTTGGGCTTAGCCCGTTAGAATTAGGTTTTGTTAGAGATTAGGGTTAGTTTATTATAAATAGGGTGCTTTGTTATTCATTAGAAAATAAGTCATTCATAATGTAGTCTCTAGGGTTTTTGTAGCCGTCTCGGCATTCTCAATTTGTTCAATAAAATTCCTATTATTTTGTAGTCTTGTTTGTTCCGCACTCTGATATTCAACTTGTAATTGTTTATATCTAGCAACTAATCCTGGCTTAGTTATTAAGTGATAGAATAACCTTGAACTGTTTGATAAAGATGCATGGGAGAAAGAATGAATATATCAAAGAGCTTTTGATAAGAACTCAACCAATTAATCAAAAAGGGAAAAGGGGAAAAGAAAAAGATGTTTAAAAATGCCTGCCCTAAGAATAGAAAAGGTAGTTGGCTTGCTGGAATTGGTAGGTGGAGGAGTGATGAACGGAATGTAGGTGTTATTGGTATGTAGTGGAAGTGGTGGTGAATGAATGAAGAAAGAAAGGGTTAAGGTGCTAGCTGTATGGACTAGGATTATGTGGAAGAAATGGAAAGATTGAAAGGGTTAAGGTGCTAGCTGTATGGACTAGGATTATGTGGAAGAAATGGAATGTTAAATTGCTTTTGGGGATAGGATGGTGTCCTTAGATTTTTGTTCTTTTCTCTTCATACAACTATACTGTAATTCTAAGGAGACTTTCTCAAAAGTAAGACTCTTTATGAACTTTCTGCAACCTTATTATTTGGCACAATGTTTTGTAATGTTGACATGAGAATTGACATAAACTATGAGGTGGTAAAGAGTCTATGGAGGATCTTACTTTTGAGAGAATATCCTTAGCATTTCTATGTAAGGAAATGAATTGTACTAAGTCGCACAATAAATCAGCAATAATTTAGAATCGAAGTCGTATTTGCAAGAGTCAAACATAACCTACTTACATGTAAAAAATAATATGAGTAGACCGTAGTACTAGTAGTTTCTGTTTTTATTTAATTTTTTATATTTTTTTATTGTGGGTTAAAGGATTAAAGGAGAATGGGCTTCTAGTGGTGGTTCATGGTGGGGATACAATGCATGTGACAAAACAACATAAATAGGAAAGTGATGTTCACATGGTTCTTTAGCCCCACATAAAAATTGGGAAAGCGAGAGAGTTTTTGCATTTTTCGTACATAGGATTACAAATTTGGTTCAATACATTCTGTGTTCGGTTAGTCTTTTGCTCATTTCAGCTTCGATTCCTCTGAATTAATGCTCAAGCAAAATTTAGACTCGTTACAAAAGTACGAAATTATGATCGATGCTTAAAATTTTTTATTATATATTTTTTAAAATGATAAAAACAATATTCTAATCAACGAATTTGTTTTTGTAAAAGAAACAAATTCAACTCGAACAAAATTTTAGACTCGTCAAAGAAATAAGCTATCTCGGATTTAAGTATCATATTCTAGTAAGTAAACTTGTGGGCAACTCATTTTTTACTATGAGATAATCTGGACATGGATTCAAGCTTAGTTTTTTCTTCATACTTCAGTCATAAACTTTTGAACGTTAGAGACCAAGGAATTTAAGGATTTTTGGCTATGTGTCTATGTTCTCGAGGCGGCGATATTAAAGTTACAACCATAAAGACATCTTACTATTACTAAATTCTATGCTCAAGACATGACGGGTATAAATTTGCTTGCACTATTTTTTTCTCACTCACACTAAGAATTTGAAGACTTGAGGTGGTTACATCTGGAGTGGAATACTATTACCTAGCAGTGTTTACATAACTAAAACACAAAATTTGTACTTACATGATTGATTGACATCTTCTTGATTTCTATGAATGGGGAAGCATTATATTTATAGCATATAGAACCAATACAATCCTAATAGCACCCCCCCGCCCCCCCGGCGGCGCCCCCCGAGCGCGCGCGCACACATATATATTACGTAATGAGTCCATATAAGTCCACAAGGGATGCTTATACATCAATATTACCTTGATTAGCTAAGCCCAAAAACATCGGGAAATCACTTTAGCCCAGATTTCCTGTTTTCAGTAAACCTTAGACACTACTACAATATTAGTTTTAAGTGACGGATATTAGAAACTCCTGTCGGATAAATATATCCGACACATCATTTAATTACTGGCAGATATTAGAAAAATCATGTCGGTTATATCCGACATCAATTCCTGTCGGATATTACTGGCGGATAGAAAGAAAATACTGTTGGATATAACCGACAGTATTTTTGAATCTTTTTTTTTAAATATTTTTACATATTCTGACAGTTTTTAAGTTAATGATGGCGGTTATAACCGACAAAAATTGACTATTTTATTATTTTACTTTATGGCGGTTATTATTTTAGTATTTTAGTGGAAAAATGCTTTGTTATTGTTGTTGTCGTTGTAATATTTAACCCCAATTATTATTTATTTCATGAATAATAAAATTTGTTTCTTGAATTTTAGTTTAGTTTATAAAATGGTGGGAGTTCAAGTGCAAGACACCAAGTGACCCACTGAAGTTCTGAACAGTGAATGTCAACTGCCAAGCCACTCGGGCACTTGCGTACATAGGCTTGGTTTAGTGGAAAACGAGCAAAGTTTAGAACTCAAACTTTGAGTTTGAGCTCTTAGAATGTATTTTTTGTCATCATTGGTTCTAATTTAACATACAATTTAACTCAGAAATCGAAAATACACAACTGCACTCGCATTATGTGGTACAGAGATTGTATGAAAGGGGAGATTAGTTGGCCGTCCATAGATATATGAATTGTCACATTCATTTACCTCTATTTGGAGTTTGTTATTTTTCCCCTACAATTATCTTTTATCATCCATGCGTGATAAATATGATGTAGTATTTTCATCTGTTAGTGTAGTTTGGACACATGCACTCAATAATATGGTTTGTACCTTCATTTTTGAGTGTTTTTAGTCGAGATGGTGAGAGGTTGACAATACATGATTGGAAAAAAAAAATATTAAATAGTGTTATTGACACTTTAAAAAAGTTATTTGACACTCTTTTCAAGTGTGTTTGTATTTTTTCTCTTGTATTTCTATATGGTTAGAGTGCACAATAATTATTTTGAATTGTCAATAATGGCTCCTTAATGTTATTCCATTTTAATGTCTTAAATTTTAGAGATCTATCATCGGAGAAAATCTTATAGGTTTCCAAATTCTCTTGTATCTAGATATCATTCTTTATCAAATGTTTATGATTTAAACTTGTTTGGTAACAATTTTTTTTTAGCTTTCATTTTTCTTAAAATAGTGAAAACAATTACCAAATAAGTTTTTCAGTTTGCAAGTAGGTGAACTAATATGGTGTTGAATTTGCACCCATCCGTTATGAGTTCGAAACTTCATTCCTTAAATTATTGTAATAGTTTCAAACACTTTCCCTTCCTTTAATAATAATTTTAAAAAAGTTCTTCAATTTTCAAAAAATTGAAAGAAAACAAATGAAGGCTTCATTTCTTTCAAGAGACATGACTTTGAAGCTTCATTGGGCAGTAAGGGGAAAAAAGTTTTATCGATGTGACCTAGATTAATTATCTTTGACACCTTCCTATATAACTCAACCGGTGGCGAAGCCATAAATTGGGGGGGAGGGGGTGGGTATGAAAACTCGTCAACCACTTCCATAGTCTCGTCCATTTCTTTGCATTTGGAATACAATTCAATCAATGCATAACTAACAAACATATTCAATCCAACCTTGTCATGTTTCTTCACAACCCCATGTATTTTTTTCTCATATGTGAGTGCCTTAACCTCTCACATGCCTTCTGAGCGATAGGAATGGTGAAATTATCGAGTTTTTCATCATTGCCTCTTAACTCAAATATCATGTTATGGAAGAGATACAAGGTGTCTTCCCATCGATTCTCTTTACAATAACTCATGAGTGTGGCATTCAAGAGAGAGACAGTTAAGTGGGGGTGTTTCATTAAACACCTTGTAGCATGACTGAGTGACTCATATAAACATAAGTATGCCTATGGGGCTCTATTCACTCACTCAACTTTGCATTAAAATGTGCATTGAAAAAAGTTTCATAGAATGTGTATCGCATCAAAACGGAAGATTAAATAAACACTTAAAAGTTAATGTTATACTTCCATTAAGTATAAAATAAGATATCCACTAGTGTAAATATTTTAAATTGAAGATCAAATTCATTCATTGCATTCTTATAGGGTCGAGGAGCGTAGTTGTAAAAAATCATTAAAATCGAAGCTAAAATAACCGTTAAATTGTGATTTTTCATTTATAACCGTCGAAAACTTTTGTTCCGTTACGTAATATGTGAATGTTTGTTTTTTACAATTTTTTACGTATGCAATCTTGGAGTGTGTACAAATAAGTTTGACGGTTCGATCGTTGAAAACACTTCGTAGAATGCGTATCGCATGAAAACGGTAGATTAAACAAACACTTAAAGTTAATGTTATATTTCCATTAAGTATAAAATAAGATTTATCCATTAGTGTAAATATTTTAAATTGAAGATCGAATTCGTTCAATGCATTCTTATAGGGTCGAGGAGTGTAGCTATAAAAAATCATCAAAATCAGAGCTAAAGTAACCGTTAAATTGTGATTTTTCATTTATAACCGTTGAAAACTTTTGTTTTGTTACCTAATCTCCTAATGTTTGTTTTTTGTGATTTTTTACGTATGCGATCTCAGAGTGTGTACAAACAAGTTTGACGGTTGGATTGTTGAAAAACGCTTCGTAGAATACGTATCGCATCAAAACGGTAGATTAAACAAACACTTAGTGTAACATCCCACATCGCTTAGGGGAGCGATCCTTAAATGTATATTCCCATCCCTACTTAGCACGAGGCTTTTTGGGAGCTCACTGGCTTCGGGTTCCGTCGGAACTCCGAAGTTAAGCGAGAAAGGGGCTAGAGCACTCCCATGATGGGTGACCCATTGGGAAGTTGCTCGTGAGTTCCCAGAAACAAAACCGTGAGGGCATGGTCGGGGCCCAAAGCGGACAATATCGTGTTACGGTGGTGGAGCGGGCCTGGGAAGTGGTTCGCCCCGGGCCGGGATGTGACACTTAGAGTTAATGTTATACTTCCATTAAGTATAAGTGTAAATATTTTAAATTGAATATCAAATTTATTCATTAGACAATATTTATTTATGTTTTTCAAGTATTGATTAGACAATATTTAGTTTGTGTGATGACATTTTCATGGTACAATTCTTCTTTTGTTTCTTTATCGCATATTTTACATGGATTATTCTCTATTAAACCAAAAGTGTAAAAATTATATATATAGATAATAATTTAAATAATTTATTTATTTATTAATTTTTAAAAACATATTCTATTTAAATACATATTATTTATTTATTTTAAAAATTATTCTCTATTAATTCTTTTTTTGTTTCTTTATCGCATATTTTACATGTAAAAAGATATTATTTAAATACATATTCTATTTAAATACTATTTGGATCCAAATTTACACCATTGGCCTGTGAAATCAAGGCCGTTAAGTGAACATAGTTCCCGACTGTTGGATCAAGAAATAAAGGTCATTATTAAAAGATAATGATTTTTAAAGTTATGATTTTTATCATAATTATCTTTTAATAATGATTTATTATGAGATATATGTCTTGAAGTATAACAGCACGGCATCAGATAAATGAGGTCACTTGGAAACTACTGAGGGGATTGGATTCTGGTCAGATTATTATCCATTTAAATATGGTGATAATTAAAAGTGAATTTAATATTCATAGGGTCAAGTTGCATGCGACAATGGGGTAAGGAAATAGCTACTTTGGGTGATGATGATGCGACAAGACCTAGAAAAGCTAGTTTTTTTTTTTTTAATTTTTATTTTTTATAATGGTGTTATGATGACATAGGAAAGCCTAGCTAGCCTAGGTTTCTAGTCATGATAAAATAAGTCAGAATGGTTTTTTTTTATTTTAAAAAGTCAGCCATATGAAGATAGGCTTTAGCGCCTATGCCGTGGATCAGTCACTTTACGAGTTTGAGTTTCAGTCATTTTCTGCAACATTATCTGACTGTGGAGAGCAAATACTTCAGTTCTATAAATACAGAGGCGATGTGCAACGTGAAGAGGACCTCCAATTCAACACATAACTGCCCTGCGCAAACTCTCTCAACAACTTTGAGATTTTTTATTTTCTCTTTTCGCTGACACATCTTCCGTTGGCATCAACAGCACTGTGAAAGCAACCAGTGATATCTTCAGTCGGCATAGATAGCTCTGTCACCTTAGAATCAGCCGATCTCGCAGCATCTTCCGTTGGCATCAACAACACTGCGGCGAGGACGATTGGTTATCTATCCAAGTCTCGGTCGAAAAGGATTTCCGAGTCCTTATTGGTCGAGGTCATCTCATTAGCCTTTTCGGCAAAGTGAGGTGTTACAAGTTACTACATTTGGCACATTGAAAGCCAAATTTGATATTGAACTTTGCTAAGTTAGCAACCTTGTCTTCAGGCTCTAGAACCTGAAGGCCGAGATAAGTTCTTTCCTCGGCCGCAGTCGCGAGATTCAGAAGTCAGCAGCGCACCCAATGCAATATCAACAAATTTTACTCCTCGACCGAGCTCGGCCGACGAGTTGGCATGCCCCGCATACAACCGAATGACGTAGTTAACTTACTAATTACTCGGCCTGCGCGCCACGTAGGCTTGGTAGTTTTTAGGGTCAACATTTTGGCACGCCCAGTGGGACCTAGTGCTAAAACTACGAAGTTCACATGATCTATCTCGATTAGGCTTCAAGGGATGAGTGTCATCGCCTATTAAAGAAGCAAAAAAAACTTCTCGAGAGATTGGGAAGAATTTCTGAAAGGCAAGAGGCCGGGGGGCAAATTTCCACTCTGGCCACAACCAATATTCGGCATAAGAAAATTGCTAATTTGGCCGAAGAACAAAGGCCACCTATTTTTCGGGTCGAGACTAGAAGTGTGGTAGGCCTAGAAGAAAAAATTCAAGTTTCTGAGCCACAACTCAACTTAGAAAATGATTCGTCAGAAAAGTGCTCCAATGACGAACAAGGCCGAGACATAGGCCTAATCGAAAAAATCACGCCAATCGACATGATTATTGGTGATAAGGCCGATATGGAGAAGTCCCGTTCGGCTAAGTTGTTTGAATTAAAAGCCGAAATTATGCCTGGGGGGAATAATAATTGTTCAACACATTCGGTGGCCGAAAATGAAAAATATTTCACTGAGTCAAAATTATTTGGAGGAAATTCTTTATTCGGCCTAAGATCTCAGCTTGGAGTAAAGCATCGTTGGCCTCCTCCTCTTTATTAGTTCAGCCACTTTCGTTTTATTTTTAAGAATAAATTATTTTATTAAACCATTCGGTTGCTTAGCCAATGATTAAGAAAATGAAGGGGGCACGGGTGCACGGGTGATATAATCGGCAGATCAGACTTAATCTTGCCGAGGATGAGTATATATAAAAGAGCTGTTTTTCGAGATTTGATACTCGGTGCAGAAGAGAGACAAAGGATGAATCATGGTTTGCTTCTCGATGATCATGGTCTTTGATGCACTAACTCCGAGCTGTCAAGAATGGTCTGTTTCACCTCGGCCTAATTTTTTCATGGCCTCGGCAGTTGAGAGTTGCGGCAGCTTTTAGGTGGAGTCCTCCAGAGGGTGACATGAGGGCTCAAGAAGTACATGACAGAAGATAACAATGCCGAGTACAAGAAATTTGGCCGAGTGTGGTGTCAAAGTCAGACTACTTTTCAGGCTACTTTTATGTAGATATGTGCGGCATATGGCTTTGGTGTTGAAGTCACCTTACATTAGTACTTATATATATATATATGACACCCTTTCTTCTCGATACATATATATGTTTATTATATGTCAATTGCATGGCTGACAGATCACATCAAGCAATCAGGTTTATATATATAGGCAGGTCGAGCTCCATGAGCAGTTTTTATCGACCTCGACCCCAGTTCTTCTCAATCTCGGCCCCATTTACCCTCGACCCCAGTATTTTCGACCGATACTAGTGTTTTCTCGACCCCGGCAGTCCAGAGTTGGAGTAGTTTACGACACTGACAGAGGAAGATCATGACATTGGCAGAACATAGGTGACTTTAATGCCGAGGAACAAAATTTGTTTCGGCAATACGACGAGATGTTGTTGGCTATGAACTAGTTAATTTCCTTAACCATTCGGCTTACGAGCCGAAGCTCAAGGAAACTTGGGGGCAATGTTTGGACCCAAGTTTACACCATCAACCTGTGAAATCAAGGCCGTTGAGTGAACATAGCTCCTGACTGTTGGATCAAGAAATAAAGGTCATTATTAAAAGATAATGATTTTTAAAGTTATGATTTTTATTATAATTATCTTTTAATAATGATTTATTATGAGATATATATCTTGAAGTATAACAGCACGGCATCAGATAAATGAGATCACTTGGAAACTACTGAGGGGATTGGATTCTGGTCAGATTATTATCCATTTAAATATGGTGATAATTAAAAGTGAATTTAATATTCATAGGGTCAAGTTGCATGCGACAATGGGGTAAGGAAATAGCTACTTTGGGTGATGATGATGCGACAAGACCTAGAAAAGCTAGTTTTTTTTTTTTTTTATTTTTTTTTATGGTGGTGTTATGATGACATAGGAAAGCCTAGCTAGCCTAGGTTTCTAGTCATGATAAGATAAGTCAGAATGGTTTTTATTATTTTAAAAAGTCAGCCATATGAAGATAGGCTTTAGCGCTTATGCCATGGATCAGTCACTTTACGAGTTTGAGTTTCAGTCGTTTTCTGCAACATTATCTGATCGTGGAGAGCAAGTACTTCAGTTCTATAAATACAGAGGCGATGTGCAACGTAAGGAGGACCTCCAATTCAACACACAACTGCCCTGCGCAAACTCTCTCAACAACTTTGAGATTTTTTATTTTCTCTTTTCGCTGACACATCTTCCGTTGGCATCAACAGCACTGTGAAAGCAACCGGTGATATCTTCAGTCGGCATAGATAGCTTTGTCACCGTAGAATCAGCTGATCTCGCAGCATCTTCCGTTGGCATCAACAGCATTGCGGCAAGGACGATTGGTTATCTATCCAAGTCTCGATCGAAAAGGATTTCCGAATCCTTATTGGTCGAGGTCATCTCATTAGCCTTTTCGGCGAAGTGAGGTGTTACAAGTTACTACATTCGGCACATTGAAAGCCGAATTTGATATTGAACTTCACTAAGTTAGCAGCCTTGTCTTCAGGCTCTAGAACCCGAAGGCCGAGACAAGTTCCTTCCTCGGCCGAAGTCGCGAGATTCAGAAGTCAGCAGCGCACCCAATGCAATATCAACAAATTTTACTCCTCGGCCGAGCTCGGCCGATGAGTTGGCATGCCCCGCATGCAACCGAAGGACGTAGTTAACTTACTAATTACTCGGCCTGCGCGCCATATAGACTTGATAGTTTTTAGGGTCAACAAATACACATTATTTAAATACAAATTCTATTATTCTCTATTTATTCTCTATTAAATAAAATAAATAATTTAAATAGAATATGTATTTAAATAATATGTGTAAAAAGAATTAATAGAGAATAATCCATGTAATAAAATATGCGATAAAGAAACAAATAAATTATTTATGTAATTTTTAAAAACATATTCTATTTAAATACATATTATTTATTTATTTATTAAACCAAACAATTATTATTTTATTTTTTTTAAATCGTAACAAAATTTTGGGGGGAATTTAAAATTTTGAGGGAAATTTTAAAATTTTTAGAGGGAATTTTGCCTCCATTTTTTTTTCTGTCGATTATAATCGACTGTAATGAAATTTTTCTGTCGGTTTTTATTAAAAAAAAAAAAAAAATTTGTCGGTTTTAACCGACAGTAATTAAAATAACCTAAATTTTTAAAACTACTCCATCTTCCTTGAGCCGGTGCTTCTCCCTTCCCTCTATTCTCCTGTCCTCATTTCCTTCTACTTCTCCTCTTTTCTTTTCTATTCTGTTCGAACGCTTGCAACCAATTCCAACCAACAATTCCACACACATTGCATACAGACTCTCTCGCTCTCTCGTTGGTGTCTGTCTCACACTCACAGCATAGTAGTACTTGATTCTAGCTACCAAGCTTAGCTAGCTAACAGAAAGTTATTAGTCGTCTCGTTAAAGTGAATAGAGATTGTAGGCTATTGTGCTCATCTTGTTATGGTTAATTCGTCCTGGACTCAGTCCCATATCGAAAAGCTCTGGAACATTCCCACACGGACTAAGCGGGTCTACCCTCCTTGTGACACTTCTGGACTTCAGGTTTGTTATCAGTAATATCTTAACATATTACTTTGAAACGTGGTTTTCAACGATTTGACTAGTCTTTGTGTGAGATGAGCTGCAAATGTGCAATTGTCTTTAGGTGTGGTTGTTAACAAGTTGCTGTCTGTGTAGGCGCTTTCGTTGGAAAGGCCAGTTGAACCGGAAAAATTTATATCTGTTGCTCAGTTTCGACCAGAGAAGGTGGGAATATAAACCTTATGAGCACAAGGTACTAAGATTTTTGCGGCTCTTTTATGGGGCCCTTATTATTTGTGGATATTGCAAGTCCTTTCTAATTTCGTTGTTCCATTCTCAGGCACATGGTCTCCAACTTGAGGCCTTTGCAGTTGCCATAGGAAAATTAGATGCACACTTGCCCAAACCTAAGCTTCAGTTTGTGGGTAGCTGTCGGAATAAGGCAGATGAGGAAAGATTGCAACATATATTCTTTCAGTACGTACCTTCCTCGCAAGTCAACAATATTCTTTCAGCTCAATTGTTTACTTGCGGTACATACCTTCCTTTTGATCATTATAATTCTTAGTTACCATTCATTGGAATAGTTTTGGCCGTGTACGTATAGAGTAGCTAAAATTTGTATGTATAGAGTAGATAAATGGTTAATGATTAATGATTTCAATAAAGAACTGTTCATTGGACTTTGGTTTCGATGGAGGGTGATTGATTTTCATGGTTGATATGAGCTTTGCTTTTACTTCGTTGTAGAACTTTAATCCACACCTAACTTTGAACTAGGGTTGGATGAAGTGATGGAGGGAGGCAGACAATGGTGACATACGGTGGTGATGGGCGGAGGGGTCGGATGACCGGTCGTGGACTAAGAAAACGGTGCCCATTATTGCTCCCTTGCCTAAGACTTTAAGGGCCTTGACAGTCACCGGCGAGATCGAGCTCCGGCGAGGTTGGATGGTGAATGCGGGGATATGGAAAATGCAGAAAGTGATTTATATTTTTTTATATTTTTAATATCATTCCTGTTGGTTTTATCCGACAGAAAATGTTTTTATTTATTCATTATTAATTTCTTCCTGTCGGTTAAAACTGACAGGAAATGGTTTTATTTATTCATTATTAATTCATTTCTGTCGAATGGTTTAAGCATTTTGTGTCGGTTTTAGCCGACAGAAATACTTTATGTCGGTTATATCCGGCACAATTTATGTCGGTTATATCTGACACAATTTCTGTCGGTTTTAGAGTATTTTCTGTCGGAAAATTAATTTCCTAACAGAGGCAATTCTGTCGCTTATTATATCCACCACTGGATCCATTTTCTGTCGGATTTTGCTTAAAATTCGACAGTAATATATGTTTTTTGTCGGTTTTCAAAACGCCACTAATAACTGGTTTCCTAGTAAGCATCTTGAAATGTTGGTTAATATTCTTGATCTCGATAACGTTTGCAACTATTCACAAAGTGACTAGGACATCAGACATTTGGCAGCTGACTTCTCCCAATACCTCAGGAGATTTTTTCCCAATATTCTTTCACTTGACCTAACTAATCAATTTGCTCAAGAATTAGGATTGGGGAACACCCATTTTTTGTTATTCATTTTATAGAGCCCACTCTGTAACTTTTTCAATGATTCAAACCGTCTATCTTTTAAACATTTTCTAAAAATCATTTCTACTAAAAATCACTTATATATATATATAGAGAGAGAGAGAGAGAGAGAGAGAGAGAGAGAGTTCCCTTCCGCTGAGAGATTCCTTAATAATTGTATTTGAGGGACATTTTGTGTTGCTCATTCCATAACTTTTTTTTAACAATCCAAACGTTTATATTTTAGCGCATCATTTATAGAGTATTCTTACAAAAATTATACAAATCCAAAACCATTAAGACATCCAATTGGAGTAAAGAAAATAGACGAATATTGTAGCCAGAAATAATCCAAAAAATCCAGAAGACGATATGTGAACTGTTCTCAAGAATACAAGATTGCCCTAATTAAATGGTTAGGATCCTCAACTGTTCTCACCCGCAGCTTAGCATTCCTGAAGGTCTAAGCAGCTAACTACGACTGCTCAATTGCGTCGTGGAAAAGTCAAAGGTATTAAAAATAGGGTTAATTACTAAATCCTTTTTTTTTTTTTTTAAGTTCAACTTAACCAAGTAAGGATCCCTCTCACAATCAATTAGGGATACTTCCACCATTATTCAAGATATTTCCTCCTAATTAATATTGTAGGAATATTCTTTCCTCATTCATCCAACAGATGACACCTTGACCAATAAGATGCCTCCATGTATAGGGCAAAACCCACCCCATGCCTGGCGACCTCCTCCTACAAATGCCTCCATCTCCAAAAAAATTGGTGAGTTTTTTGCTATGCATACAACTCTTTTAAGAGAAACTAACTTCAAGACTGAAGATTGAGGATTTTGCTACCACAAATACGGTTTTTCAAAGAAGCTAATATGTTACCCTCTGTTCTTAAAAACCCCACCCAGGCGTTAGGCGGCTAGTCATCGCCTCGATAATCCCTAGGCGTTTGAAAATTAAGAAAGGGCGCCTAGCGCTAGACCTACTGAGGCGTCCGCCTAGACCGCCTAGGCATCCTCTAGCCCACCAAGACCCACCTAGTTTGCGACTCACTTAGACAAAAAATAGATAACTTTCATTTTGCATTTTATTTTTTTCAATAAATTGTAAGGGACTTGTTGAATACTTAAATGAACACACATTATGTGCTTGTTTCCCATGTTTTCATTATGTTCCAATAGCTCATAATATATATGTCATTCTATTTTGTAGTTTATGATGAAATTATATATATTTGAAGTATAAATAGACATTTATTTACCCGAAATATAATAGATTTAATTAAATCCGCTTAGGCACCCACCTAGGCGCTAGGCCCCCCAGCCCGCCGCCCGACTAGCGCCTAAAGTCTTTTAGAAGCTTGATGTTACCATTTAATCCAACGGTCAAATTGTTTTGGGTTTTGGGTGATTTTTGATAGAGATGATCTTTGAAAAAAGACCTAGATAATAGACTGTTGGCTCGTTGAAATACGACATGGGGTCGTTGGTCTCACAAAAAATCTCTCAAATAAACTTATTTGAAGGATCCCTCAACAAAAGGGAATTATATATAGAGATGACCAATTCACACGTTTCATATTTAGAATACTTTGATCACTATAATATGCAATCTTACGTTGAAACTTAACAGTCATGTTGTAACACCGATAAATTTGAAGAAGGATACTGTTACAGAGATAGATGCAAGGGGTGGGGGCATCTCTCTAAATCCTTCAGAGGTTGCAGCGGTGGAAGCAGTCTCAACAGGGAGAGAAGCCCGAGGAGTAGAGGCAACATCAGTCTTGGCTTTCTTCTTTGGTAGAGGGATAGGGATCCCCATGACCCCAGAAGCTAGGGGAGGCCTACGAAGATTTCTTCTGGTCCCAAATATGAATAACGATCACTGGTCATTCATGATGTTCACTAATAATATCTTATGTCTATATTGTAACAAGACGTTAGCATTATAACAATTAAAGTTGATCCATTACCATTGTTATTAGTAATACAATCTTAGTGTTCTTCTTCATTTGTAAGTGAGAGTTCTAAAATTTGACTCTCGTGGATAGTGAGTTCAAGTAAGCCCAATATGTGACATAGCCTATATACTCCACCCAATGTAAAATATCGTTGAAAAAAAATTCAAGATAATTCATTGAATTTACTCTATAGTCTAAATTAATTCTTTAATTGTATTAAAACAACATGCACTGGTACCTTTCTTTTATTTTAATTTTGTTGGGTAAAGGGTACCGTATAACTTTCGATTACGAAATATACATATAGGTGCAAACATAATTCCTCATTTATGTGAAAAATGTTCAGTTTAAAATTTTCAGTGAGGAAAAGTAGATTTTCTTATGGAGGAGGCCCCAACTTTTTTTTTTTGAACAAATGATATTATTTACATTAAGAGTGTGAGAGAATAGGCAAAGCCTTACAATGGGCTAATAATAATGTGGTTCAAATTCACCTTTAGCGAGAATCGAACGTAAGATCTCATACTTATAAGTGAAGAGAAATACTACTGGACCGTAATACTAAGTGGCATGAGGCCCCTATTGTTAAGATACAAGTCTCTTCTTCGCTAATCTGTAACACTAAACACTAAAGTTTATTGTTCATGATGAGAATCTTTGAAAGAAAATTTAGGGCATGTTTGGTATCCACTTTGGATACCATTTTATTTAAAAAAAGAAAAGAAAAAGGAATGTAGTTAAATTACTTATTACCGATTAAATTTCAAAACAAAAAAAAAAGAAAAAAAAAAAACAGAAAAAAAGGGAAAGATCTAAGGTGATAGCAAACAGGCCTAAATTTCTTGATCACTTTGGGAACCAACCTTGACTATCTTTTAGCTCGCTGAAAGTCAATTTTTTTTTAATATTTTTTTTTATCGAACGATAAATTTTGTTAGATTAGTTAGTGACGGAATTCGAACTCATGCAGTCATGCAAGCGATATTTCTAATCTATATTACTCTACGGGAAGAGAGAGAGTTTGAACTCGGAACACAGTGGATTAAAGAGAAAAATTCTAAACACTAAGACAATCCATCACTTATGATGAAGGTTACTTCTAGCTAAACAATGGTCTTTGTCACAGGATTTCATCTTTAACATAGAGAGAGAGAGAGTTGTTTAAATTTATTTATGGAATTTGTGACACATTCAACTTATACATATGTTGAGATGGAATACGTTTTTGAATGAAGAGCTACTAATTCTATCAACTTAATTAGCAGAAGAAGGTGCATAAACACATATTGTACTCCTCGACAAAGGGAACACAAAATCGGTTTCGACAGCCGTTCAATCCTCGACGGTCGTTCGATCGGTTTCAACGGTTGTTCGTTCGGTTTCGACGGTCGTTCACCATTTGATTGTTGTTGTTGTTCGCATATGTAATGGCATTTGCACGTTGGTGGATTAGACGACGTATTCCAAACCCAGTTGCCGGAAGGATAGAGAGATTCACAATTTGATTTGCAGTAAGGATTTTCACATTCACAACCGCCCAAATCATTAGTGCAATAGGATTCTCCCTTTACCAAGTCACCATTAAATGCTACAAAACCCATAAAAAAGGATTAATCATTTTGTCTTTTAAGTGGAAATGAGGAAATGAGAAAGACTAAAGAACCAAATTGCTCATTTGGTACACATGATTGAATTGAAATGGATAACCGACCAGTGATAAATTATAAAATTATAGTCAGCTAGAGGATTAAGCTTATCCATTCCAATCCTTCTTAAAATTAAAAGCCATTCACTTCCATTGTCATTAACGCTTGGAATTTGAGAGGTCTCCAATTCAATCTAATCATGTGTACCAAACAAGCTCAAAGTGTTTACATGTCGTCGATAATGTGAGGAGAATGAAACAAGTAGCTGGGGAGAGCATGGCCATCTTGAAAGAAAAATAAAGTCTCTTCCTTTGCTTGTATTTTTTGTTATATGTTTTTAAAGAACAAAAGGAGCAAAAATAGCATGGTGACAGATTACGAAATCAAATCAAACAGGATACCTACAACCTTAAAAATAGATTTATAATTTATTTAATTCAATAACCTTTATATTTGTTTGATTGCTTAGAATGGGATTAAACCACCCAAAATAGGTCTTTCTTGCTTAACCTAGAAAACCTTTTTTTTAATTTTTTTAATTTTTAATTTTTAAATACAATGATATATTTTACACTAAGAGGATATGAGAGTTTAGCTAAGCCATACAATGAGTAATCTAATTTGGTATCGAATTCGTCAACCACGAGATTCGAACCAAAGACCTCTGACTTACAAGTAAAGATGAATATTATCAAACCGTAGTATTGTTGACACCCGATATCTTCTTGATAGGCCATCAAATAGGAAACACCAGAGAACCTGGACCAATGGCCCACATCTCGGGACAGTACGCCTGCACACTTAAAGCCCATGGGCCTTGCTACCGCGTGGCCCATTTATGATGGGCATCTACGTCTAATAGTGAAAACAAGTAATGCTAGAGAGAACACATTATTGGACCGCGTAATGACCGCATTGTGTGATACATGAAGTCTACTTTATAATAATCAAAACAATTTATTGCAATGGTCAATTAATGTAGTTACTAAATTCATCCCTCTCGTATTAAACAGCATGAAAAAAAAGGGTACTTTCTTGCGGTGCAAAACATGACCATAACGCAGAAAGTATGCCACAATCCAAAGAAAACGAAAGCTGCAGCCAATTTAAAAGAAATGCAATCGTCTGTGCCTAACAAATGTGTTCAATGAACGTAAAGGACGATGTTAAGCACAAAGGTACCCAGAAACAAGGAGGCAAATTTTAACCGGTGCACCTCACCTCAACTGGTTTGTATATGTAATGCTTACCTCTGTAAGGTAACTTGGATTAGCTTGTAACCCAGTGAACCCAGATAATGCTCCTTGGTGTTTGTTCGGACGGGTAGCAAATCCATCAAGGTCCAAACTCTATGTTAAAAGGGGCGTTGGTTAATAATTTTCGTTGTTTTCATTGAACTTGAAAGCCATCTAACAGAACTTTATACTTCATCTATTTTCTCCTTTGTTTTCTTCGACACTCAAAACAATCTGTACATGGAGATCTGTTTTTACTTGAATAACTTGCTTGCAGCTTGCTAGGTGAGACTTTCAGGTCTTCCACCAGTATGTGGCGAAGTTTATCGTTCTCCTCCATCAGCTCTTCAATGATTTGCTGATGATTCAATATCTGATGCGTAGGCAATTTCAGTTTGCCAATTTTAATTTATATTAACAACAAAGCAATGCTAACAAACGGAAATATTAAACATTACCATTTGAAGGATTTTGTTCTCCGACCTCAGGCGTCCAGCCTACATAAGCAAAATCAAGAATTAGATAATCACTTAACATATTAGCATATTAGGGATCAGATCAGTATGAAAAGTAAGAAATCATGGACGCATACGTCAGTGGAGAGTTCATTTGAATTGTCCATCAAATGCATATACGCAATCGTATACTTTTTGAACTTCTTTTAGGCAGATAAGTAATTTCAATAGCACTTAAATCGTCATTAACTAAAAACTTCACAATAACCACATCTGCAAGAATTATTGTTGAACTAATCCCAACAACTGACTGTTATAACTGCAGGCACCCCCACCAAAGAAAATAAGAAGAGAAAGTGCCCCTGGCCCCATCTGTAAAGTTGCAAGAACTGTAAGGTTGCACGAAAGAAGTTACTTTAGATAATGTTCTTTCTTTTCTCCAAACTTTCTACTAACGGAGTCAAACCAAAGGGTATGCAGTAAAAGTCAAGAGAAACGTATCATTAATGCTCTCTGATGATTGGAAATTATAAAGAATCCTCTAAGCAAGCAAAATGACAAATAAACATGTTTTATTTGTTACATACCCCTTCATTTGGTTCACTGTCCTCCTCTCCTTTCAGAAGTGGACTCTGAAGAAAACTGCTGAGAACTTTTTCTGTTCGACTACCAAAAGGTGTATCAACTGGGGAACCAGTACCATTATTTCCATATCCAGGCAAACTTTGAGATGTATGGTCTGGTGGTTTTGTTGACAACGGCATGCTACTTCCCATTGAATTTTGGCTCTGGTCATTTACATTTCCAATGGCACTTTGCAAAGAACTTGGGAGGGTACCTTGACCAATGGCTAAATTGGGAGAAATTCCAAACTTCGTCATTATCTTTGTCATTCCTTGCTAAAGAATACAGAGTTATTTATATTAGTAGTCTGTAAACGGCAACAGCACCTGACCAGAGAAACTAATACTTACTACAAAATGAAACTGAATTTGTTGCAACACCCCTGGCTTCAGAGCAAGGCCTGCAATCAGCAGTCAATAATTCAGCTACTGAAAACAAATATTATTAAAATGTACAACTGACAGAGCACTGACATACAAGGTCAAAGGATTTGCTGCCAATTGAATTTTTAAAGAAGCCTATATGCATATTTAAGCCCAATGTCATTAAGCCACTACATTATACAAACACTTGCAATCATTAAAAATTTGAACAGAAGAATTTGTTCTTGTTAACACGTAAAATACTCGTATGAAAAGATCCCCTATGTAACCCCCTTCACTGGGACATGTAGTCATATTGGTATTTTTCGTACAGACGCCAATTTGCAGATGCAACTCAATGAAAAGATAAAGCCAAATTGTATAAACTATAAAGTTATTAACATTTAATCACTGACAACATCTCCAGTAGTAGTCTAGAAAAAGATCATTCCATGCCATAATGTTCTTTCACTCTGTTTCTTTTTCCAATTTCACCAAATGCCAATCCAATATCTAAATTCGAAATAAATAATAATGATTTTTAAATTAACAAACGCTCAATAGGTATGGTACACACAAAAAAGAATAAGTAGAGTTGAAGGGCTGCTGTGAAAGCCTTCAAACCAAAACATGCATGAAAGTGTACTACTAAACTAGAACATGAAGCCATCAATGTCAAATTTGTTTACATTGCAGCGAAATTTTCAAATACAAATTAGGTGACATATATCCTGCAAAATTTTCTGATAGAAATTCGGTGACACGAAGACCAGCGATCAGAATACATTACATGAACTCAAATTGCTTGACAACCATAGATTTCACCAGGAATTTGTAAACATTAGTCTCCATAATAGTGCATCAGAAATGGAAAAACATGAAACAGAACATATTACTGAATATCATTGAAACGCATGAAATGACATACCAACTCCAAAACCATGACCAATACCAACTCCACATCCAATGCCCGCTTCAATGTTCTTGGCTCCCACCTTCCTCAACTGGAAAATGAGAAACCGGGATAGAGATTGGGGAGGTTTGTAAGTATATGACTCATTTGATCATTTTCTTTTCATGGCAATGACGGGGATACTCAGAAAACAAAAAAATAAAAATAAAAGAGGAAGATATTTGACTTACAGCGTTGTTTACATGTCTGCTAGCACCAGATAATGCATCAGTGGCACCTCTTGTAGCACCCATGACTTGATTCAGTACTGGTATTGCACCTGGTACATAGTTTAAATCAATAGGCGTAAGCTAATATCTACAAGCATAACAACCATACAAGAGAAAGTTGATTGTACTATTGTCAATAGTGTCTCTACATCAAAAGATGCATAACTACTTGCGTGACTTAAACACTCATCTAATATCAAACAGTTAAGTGCTGAATTACATGGATTAAGACATGCTTGCAACCTACAAGAGTGGGTCGTCAAAAACACAAATAGATTTTCTTCTAATGAGGAAAGGGGATCGTATAACTTGTAAGGATTGCAAAGTTATACCGGGGGAGAGCTTGGCTAATCAACATCGCTTGTTGGTGATGGATGTACATATCAAAAGAGTGAGAAAAAAGAACAAAACTTGGAAGTGCCCAAAGACTAGATGGTGGAATCTAAAAGGAGAAAAACAAGTCATTTTCAAAGAGCAAGTAATCACCCAGTGTGTGTGGGATAGAGAGGGGGAAGCTAGCCAAATGTGGGATTCCATGGCTAGCTGTATCCGAAAAGTAGCAAAAGAGGTATTAGGAGAGTCCAAGGGCTTTGCTCCACACCAAAATGAATCTTGGTGGTGGAATGAGGAGGTACAAACAAAGGTAAAGGCTAAGAAGGAATGTTGTAAAGCCTTATACAAGGATAGGACCGATGAAAATGGTGAAAGGTATAGAAGAGCGAAGCAAGAGGCGAAGAAAGCTGTGAGAGAAGCTAAGTTAGCGGCTTATGACGATATGTATAAGCGACTAGATACCAAAGAAGGAGAGTTGGATATCTATAAACTAGCTAGAGCAAGGGAAAAGAAGACAAGGGACCTAAACCAAGTGAGGTGCATCAAGGATGAGGATGGAAAGGTTCTTGCTACAGAGAACGCGGTCAAAGACAGATGGAGAGGTTATTTTCATAATCTTTTCAATGAAGGACATGAAAGGAGTACTCTTTTAGGGGAGTTGAGTAACTCAGAAGAGAGTAGAAACTACTCCTTTTATCGTCGAATCAGGAAGGAAGAAGTGGTTGTAGCTTTGAAGAAGATGAAGCATAGAAAAGCAGTGGGCCCAGACGATATACCGATTGAAGTGTGGAAAGCCTTGGGAGAGACAGGTATAGCATGGCTCACTGACCTTTTCAATAGGATTTTGAAAACGAAGAAGATGCCAAACGAGTGGCGAAAGAGCACCTTGGTGCCTATTTACAAGAATAAGGGCGACGTACAAAATTGCATGAACTATAGGGGTATTAAGCTAATGAGTCATACAATGAAGCTCTGGGAGAGAGTCATTGAGCATAGATTGAGGCAAGAGACACGGGTTTCGGACAACCAATTCGGGTTCATGCCAGGGCGCTCAACCATGGAGGCAATCTATCTCTTACGAAGATTGATGGAAAGATATAGAGATGGGAAAAAGGATTTACACATGGTCTTTATAGATTTGGAAAAAGCGTATGATAGGGTCCCAAGAGACATTCTTTGGAGGATTTTAGAGAAGAAAGGAGTACGAGTAGCATATATCCAAGCTATAAGGGATATGTATGAAGGAGCAAAGACTGCCGTAAGAACTCATGAAGGACAAACCGAAAGCTTCCCCATAACTGTAGGATTACATCAAGGCTCATCCTTAAGTCCTTACCTTTTTGCGTTGGTAATGGATGAGTTAACAGGACATATTCAAGATGATATTCCTTGGTGTATGCTTTTCGCAGACGATATAGTGTTGATAGATGAAACTCAGGAAGGTGTAAATGCGAAGCTTAACCTTTGGAGAGAAGTGTTGGAATCTAAAGGTCTTCGCCTAAGCTGATCAAAGACAGAATATATGGAGTGCAAGTTCAGTGCAAATGGAGGCCAAAATGAGTTAGGGGTGAGGATCGGAGATCAGGAAATACCAAAGAGCGACCGTTTTCGCTACCTAGGATCTATCTTACAAAAGAACGGAGAATTAGATGGAGATCTCAACCATAGAATACAAGCTGGATGGATGAAGTGGAAGAGTGCATCCGGCGTGTTGTGTGATCGTCGTATGCCACTGAAGCTTAAGGGAAAATTTTATAGGACGGCAATAAGGCCGGCGATGTTGTATGGCACAGAATGTTGGGCGGTGAAGCACCAACACGTACACAAAATGGGTGTAGCGGAGATGAGGATGCTTCGTTGGATATGTGGGCACACGAGAAAGGATAAGATTAGGAATGAGGATATCCGAGGTAAAGTAAGAGTAGCCGAAATTGAAGGAAAACTGAGAGAAAATCGGTTATGGTGGTTTGGACATGTGCAAAGAAGGCCTACTGACGCTCCGATTAGAAGATGCGACTACGGGACAGAGGTTCAGGGCCGAAGGGGTAGAGGAAGACCTAGGAAAACTTTGGAAGAGACTCTAAGAAAAGACTTAGAGTACTTGGATCTAACGGAGGACATGACACAGGATCGAGCACAATGGCGTTCTAAGATTCATATAGCCGACCTGACTGACTTGGATTTTTCAAGTCTCCAATCGAGAAGTTTTCCCCACCCGGGAAATTAAGGGAACACTACCTCAACCTACATGCTCCACTCACAAAGCTTCAACATACAAGCTTCAACAAAAGAAAAATTCAAAGAACTTAGTGAAGAAGGCTTTGGTGTATTTAACACAATACGTTGAAATGAAACAAAGCTTATTTATTGATATCTCTAAGAAGTTACAAATATGTACATATACACGAGTCAAAATAAACAAACAAGAGGGAGCCTTCACAAAGGTTGCTTAGGAGAAGTCTCAGCAGTCGGCAGAGCCCTAGAAAGAGAAGGCACCGGAGGGGGATCATTCGGAGCCTCAGTACTGGACAGCACCCTAGAAGGAGGAGGCATCGGAGGTTGATCATTTGGAGCTTCATTACGCGGTACAGCCCCAGAAGACGAAGGCAATAAATGCCTTTGGAACAAACCCACAAACCTCTGATGATCATGTAAAATCTGACCATCAGATTCCTTCATCTGGTCAAGCTTCCTCTTCATGTTTGTAGCATAGTCATGAGCGAGCCGGTGCAACTGTTTATTCTCATGCTTGAGCCCTCTAATCTCCTGTTTGAGACTCATCACTTCAGCCGCCAATGATTCAACTTGGCGGGTTCGAGCAAATAGGCGTTGGGCCATATTAGACACAAAACCTGCACACTGAACACTGAGAGCCAGAGAATCCTTAACAGCCAACTCATCAGACCGTTTGGAAAGTAGTCTGTTATCTTTGGGAGTGAGAAGGTTCCTGGCCACCACCGCAGCGGTCATATCATTCTTCATCACGGAATCTCCAACGGTAAGAGGACCAGTAGGGGATACGAAGGATGGGCGCCATATGTTGTCTGGAGAAGGCGTGGCTGCCTCTTCAACAAGGTTCAAGTCAAAACGACGATCGGAGGGGCCAGACATTTTCAAAGGTGTTGAAGAGAAAAGAAGTCGGACAAATCAAGATCTTAGAAATGCAAGAAGGGAGCTTCTACTGGTGGAGATTCAAGTGTGCTTTGGAACTTAATACCAGCCTCTATAAAAATCCGCACTCGATGGAGCTTCAGAAATCGAAGAGGCACCTGCTCAGAAATCGAAAAGGCGTTTGCTTTCTCAAAAGCTGGGCTGCTCAGAGACCACGAGGGCCGATCTCAGGAATCGAAGAGGCGTTTGCTTTCTCAAAAGCTGGGCTGCTCAAAGACCACGAAGGTCGATCGCAGAAATTGAAAAGGCGCTTGCTTTCTCAAAAGCTGGGCTGCTCAGAGGCACCTGTTTTTTCAGCCTTGTCAGCACCTGTCACATGCACACTCAACTTTGCGGAAATTACGGGCATTCTGTCGAAGATTTCTAGTGAAGTAGAAAGCACGTGAATGTTACTGTTCAATCATTCACTTTCCACACGCAACATCAGCTCACGGGTACCACATATAACTTTGCCAAAAATCTCTGACAAAGTTTAGACACGTGAAGCTTGCAGCTCCCATTACATCGCTATGACCAAGAAGGGTAAAAGAATAGCAAAGAAACAGCACTAACAAAGTTTAGACACATAAATTTTGAAGGTCTAGCTACCATATTATTACCCACAAGGGTAAAGGAACAGGACCATTGCTGGATAATTGGAAAGTCCCTGTGGGTCAACCTCTGTGCTCCGTGGCAAGGTAGACTAGCAAACAGGCCTAACCTTTACTCACATTCGAGAAAACACTCCCAACAAGATTGCTTGCTTCAAGATCGAAGAGGCACCGTCCTCCGAATCTCGAGAGCCAGACTCCCAACACGATTACTTTCTCAAAAAGCGACGAGACACCGCTCTCTAAATCTCGAGAGCCAGACTCCCAGAAGGATTGCTTTCTCAAAAATCGAAGAGGCACCGTTCTCCGAATCTCGAGAGACAGATCCCCGACAGGATTGCTTGTTCGAAAACCGAAGAGGCACCGCTTTCTCAACTTCGAGAGCCCCTTAGATAAAGCTTGTCTGTAATCCTCACACCGCTTTCTCAACTTCGAGAGCCAGATCTCCTTGGATAAAGCTTGTCTGTAATCTTCACACGTAACATCAGCTTTCCAGATACCACAGACCACTTTTTCAAAGTGCTCTGACAGAGTTAAAACACGTGAAGCTGGCAGCTCCCACTACCGTGCTATGACCAAGCAGGGTAAAAGAATAGTATTACTCCTTGTTAAGGAGACTCCTATATATGTCGACCTCCATCCTCAACGGACAGGCAGACCTGCAAAAATGTTCAACCCTTCCTCATATCTGAGAGGGCACTCCCAACGAAGCCTCTCAAAATACTCAGCTTTCTTTCCCCCCGAGAATACCTCTGCAAACAAGCTACACTAGAGCAAGAATATCTCATATCATCAGGGTTAAAAGCAAGAGTATCCCATATCATGCTTTTTTCCTGTCTTTTCCTTTGGCCTTATTCTTACCTGCAAGACAAGGAGAAAGAGAGCAATCAGTCAGCACTTGGAATCAAGCTTCCAGTCCGGAACTGACTGCCTGGAACCCCATTGCTCTTGAGTACTCATCTTCAACATCTTATGCTTCTCGAGAAGATACCACATCTGCCTGAGGAACAAATAGGGCAAGTGAGAAGGATACAAGGAAGCATGTGGAGACAAGCGCAACAGAACACGTGCCGATACATCCACTACTTTGTCAACAGCAAAAGTATCCCATATCAGCAGGGTCGAACGTACTCTAGATTTGATGGACTTGTTTTGACCCTCAAATTCTTCAGTCGGCCTTATACTCTGGTGGAAATAAGAAAACCCTCCAACCCAGTTCAAGAATAAGCCTGTGGAAAGTTACTTCTTCAAAAGCAAAAGTATCTCATATCACCTTTTCTCCTTTTCTTCTCTTTATCCTTCATGCTACCTGCAAGATAAGGAGAAGGATAACAATCAGCCGGAACTCGAAATCAAAACTTCTGTTCTGGGACTGATTGCTTGGAGCTCTGATTGCTTACCTTGTCTGTCACCTCTTTCAGCAGATCCCCTAGCTCGGCGACTTGGGGGACTCCTACTACATGGTTTGTATCGCGCTTGACCAAGCCTGAAACTACAAGTAAGCGTCAAGTGAAATTGATACATTACCTTGTGCATCTCCACCAGTTAAAGATACCACCCCTGGAGGGAGGAAGAGTACTTCCAAAGAAGATGCCACATCTACCTATGAGACAGATAAGGCAAGTGAAGACGATACCACACTTCGGTACTTAAAAGTTTCGTGATTACGAGATCATTCTTCCACAATATTTCCTAATGTCATTTGTACTAAATCATTCACTTGTACTCACTAAAGGAGAGCTTGAACCTATATACTGTGTAAACCCTTCACAATTAATGACAACTCCTTTACTCCGTGGACGTAGCCAATCTGGGTGAACCACGTACATCTTGTGTTTGCTTCCTGTCTCTATCCATTTACATACTTATCCACACTAATGACCGGAGCAATCTAGCGAAGATCACAAACTTAATATTTAAGATGATATTCTTTGGTGTATGCTTTTCGTAAACAATATAGTGTTGATAGATGAAACGCAGGAAGGGGTAAACGCGAAGCTTAACCTTTGGAGAGAAGTGTTGGAATCTAAAGGTCCTCGCCTAAGCCGATCAAAGACAGAATATATGGAGTGCAAGTTCAGTGCAAACGGAGGCCAAAATGAGTTAGGGGTGAGGATCGGAGATCAGGAAATACTAAAGAGCGACCGTTTTCGCTACCTAGGATCTATCTTGCAAAAGAACGGAGAATTTGATAGAGATCTCACCCATAGAATACAAGCTGGATGGATGAAGTGGAAGAGTGCATCCGGCGTGTTGTGTGACCGTCGTAGGCCACTGAAGCTCAAGGGAAAATTTTATAGGACGGCAATAAGGCCGGCAATGCTGTATGGCATAGAATGTTGAGTGGTGAAGCATCAACACGTAGGTGTAGTGGAGATGAGGATGCTTCGTTGGATGTGTGGGCACACGAGAAAGGATAAGATTAGGAATGAGGATATTCGAGATAAAGTAGGAGTAGCCGAAATTAAAGGAAAGAGGAGAGAAAATCGGTTACGGTGGTTTGGACATGTGCAAAGAAGGCCTACTGACGCTCCGGTTCGAAGATGTGACCACGGGACAGAGGTTCAGGGCCGAAGGGGTAGAGGAAGACCTAGGAAAACTTTGGAAGAGACCCTAAGAAAAGACTTAGAGTACTTGGATCTAACGGAGGACATGACACAAAACCAAGCGCAATGGCGTTCTAGGATTCATATAACCGACCCCACTTAGTGGGAAAAGGCTTTATTGTTGTTGTTGTTGTTGTTGTATAGGTATCCACGGACAGATAATCCTCATAGAATAAACACTAAACAAAAACATCTGTGTGAACCAGTCACTAAATTTTCTAAGGATAAGTAAAAGCCAACGGTAGCAATATCAGCCTTCAATCATAAGTTGCAGAGATCAAAATTACTCTAGGGCCAGCAGTGAGTCTATATTTTTTTTTGTCTTTGTTTAATTCCCAATATAATTCGGAAGGGGATATGCCTACGTGAATTAAAAAAGGATTAAGGAAACGTACAAGTTTTCAGAAATTACATGCAATTCTAGTCTGCCTATCTGATTAATGTTGACTTTCTAAGACAACCCTGGTTAGCTAGTCCAGAACAACCTTAAAATATGCCAGCTGCCTTTTTAAGGGCAAAGGGAGTCTTGTTTTAAAAGAACTAGTATTAGACAACTCAACATAATTTTTTTCCAGCAGATCATGGATACGGACTCAGTATTCTTCTAAACATAATCACCTGTCTCGCTGTACCGGTTATGCAAGGCAACTTTACCAGTCCACCGTTACTTACGCAAGAATTTAAAATGTCTTATAACTAGTCACTACCAGGAATCAAAGTAGGCATTATCCCAAAAAGAAAAAGGAACCAAAGTAGGCAGGAATCAATCATACATATTATAAGCCGGTCCATGTAAAGGTTAGCAGTTCTGCAATAGTAATGTAGTATTATAATTAGTCACTACCGTATAACTACCATATGACCCCTAAGCACCATGCGAAACCAATTGCCTCACAGATTACCTAAACCGGCTTCTATATTTCACCACTCGAACTTGAAGCAATTGTAATGGATGACAACCAAAAACCGGCTTCTATATTTCACCATACGAAATGCTAATAGCTTAGTAGTTAAACAATGGTGGCATAACTCATTTCTTTGAATGCAACCAAGTTCAACATTGAATTTATATAGCAGACTCAAGTGATGTAATGGCCAGAGGGAGATTTAACCACAACTTCTCATTACACACTGATAAAGACAACTGTGCACAAATTCCGACATTTTCTCAGCAACCAAACAGACGCAATTTCTAAAAACAATCAACAATTGCAATGACAGAGAAATTGGGAAGTAATACAGGTTTCTTAGCAACTTGTGTCTGATAGGTTTCACCATTTCTGGGTTAAAAGAGCCGCCCCAAGTCCATCTTCCATAAAAAATTAGATTTTAGAGAGAGAAAGCTGTACGAGAGAGAGAGAGAGAGAGTACCTAGATTTATGGGGCGGCCAACACCGATACCAACACCGCAGCCTATGCCAAAGCCTGTAAATACTTGACCCACTTTCAAAGTAAACGGATTCTGGATTCGGATTCCCCCATTTGGCCTTCTCTCATTGGTCACCACCACGACGCCGCTCTTGCTACTGTTGCTGCCCCCCTCCATTCCTCAACAACCTTCTCTATCCCTTTCCAAAAGCCAAAGCGCTCTCTCTCCTCAAAAGCTAAAGCCTCGCGCTTCTCTCTCTCTTGTTTTATTTGTTCACATAATTCCCACCTTGCTTGCTCTGAAGTGCAAGTCGGAAATCATTAGGCACAAGGAGGCAAAGTGATGGGATCCGCTTCTTCTCTGCTTACCAGAAAATGTGTGTATACTTAGGCCTGCGATCGGCTCCCAGAAGAAACACGCCGCTTGGCAGTGGTTTTTCAGAGTCTTGACATGGTTAAATTACCAAAACTACCCTTAACTATATGTCCCCCTTTGTTTTTTCTTGTCGAATTATGTTTTCCTTAATCGGGCTCGATACTTTGATCAAAGATATTCGAATCATATTTTAAATTATTATTCTTCTCTCATTAAAGATTAGAGATCCTTTGTTGTCCACTCATATGCTTATATTAAGAAAGTTGAGGTTCCTTCTTGTAGTCCACTCATGTGCTTATTTTAACATAAGTTGAGGTTTCTTGTTGTACACTCATATGCCTATGTTAACAAAATTAAAGTTTTGGATCCGTGATGTTTAGGAGATTCACAATTTTCGTCTTTTATGTTTCAATTTAATCCTTCATGGTTGTTCTACACCTCCATTTGGCATTTGTCGTCCAAATTCGTTAAAAACTCTGTTAGTATATTGATGTGAATCTGTATAGGACCCAAAACTTCACTTATTTGTTACATGTTGATTAACAACTCATATCTTTTTTTATGGTCGAAAACAAAACTCATATCCATTACTGCTTAGGAATTTTCATCAAAAGTTAGGTCGAAGTTTCTTCTTCTTTTTTTTTTCGAAAAACAAAACTCTTTTCGAGTAACTCATGTCCAGTATTGGTTAGAAAATAGTTGAACAAGAAGGGAAGGGTTTTCCCTTGGTCAACAAGGAAAGGACTCAACCGGGAGCTCTATATAAACTTGTTCGTTCCCTAAATTCTCCATGGGCCTCACGAGCATACTGGGAATTTACTCAAACATAAGTTGGTAGGTGCGGGCATGCCACTACTAGATGCCGCCAGTAGACGGGTTTTGAATGATTGAGGTTGCGCCTGAGATTGACTTCAAACCAAGAAATTGTGCCATTGAGTGGGAGTGGCTCAAATTAAGGTTCTTTGTTTGCCTTAAAGATAAAGACTTTAGTTATATGGAGAGATGGAACAATATGTAATGGCAAGGTTGCTGGAAATGTAAATGACGGAGGAAAGTGAATGACTAATATTGTAGATTGCTTGTAGATTAAATGACTGGAAATGAGTTGTACATAAAGACTACAAATGAGATCGATACTACTGGTGAGCAGCAGAGCTATTAAACTAAACAAAAGATGGCTTTTGTGAGGGCTGATCCTGAAAAAGATTGAGGTTGGGGGCTGACTACAGCTTCGTATGCAAATTTGGCTTGAGCAGAGTTTGTGTATTTGTTTGTTTGATTGGTTGAGTGTCCTTGTCTCTAGGCCCTCTTCCTCCTTTTATAGGCGAATTAGCCTAACTGCTTGCAGCTTGGTTCCTGCCTGAAAGCAACTAAGGGGTAGTGACTCATCAATAATTTACGTACTATGCCATCCAGAAAGTGCTTTTGGGTTGAAAATAGGTTGATTTCCATCAAGTGTCACTTCTTTCAAGCTATTAGCCTTTGCATTTAATGGGTGAGTGCCTCATAAATCTTGAAATGAATATTTGGGCTTAGGTGATGGGCCTCGGGAAAAACCTCCTTCTTGGTTCTTGTTGGGCTTCTCTTCATGTCAGTCCAAAGTTCAAATATCAACCCAAACAGTGCCCCCTTCAATGAAGGGAAATTTATGAGATTTCATGTGGAATTTCTAGTGACTAGCATGCATATACAATTCAAGATTTATATACGAAAGCAACGGAAGCATGTTATCAAATAATATCAAAGCTCTAGTCATGCAAATCCCCTTCAAGATGCATAGGTTTATGTAAGATGCATAAAAAACAAATTCATATAAAAGAACAAAGTTTAGGAGTAGTTTTATGCCTCTTGATCTAGATCTTAGACCAAAGATGGACCACCTCCAAGACCTTTGCTCCTTGAACTCCTTGAGCCTAGCCTCCTTCCTTTCCTCCTCCACTTTGTTTAAAATGAGTGCTCATAGGTTCTCTTCAAGTTTCCAAAATTGAAAACCTCTAAAGATCCTCACCCACTAGTGTAGTGAGAAGGATGAAGGAATAACCAAAAGGGTGAGAAAATGATTAGCTAAATCACCCTTATGGTGGCCGGCCTTGTGTGAGTTTTGAGAGAAAGAGAGATGGTTTCTTCTTTTTGTGAAAAACAACACACAAAACCCTAATGAACTTTTTCACTATAAAGTTCCTTTTATAACACAAAGAAACCTAGCCAACAACTTGACTTCCTATCTCTCCTTTTCACTCTATATGGCCGGCCCCCTTAGTGTTGTTTGGGCTTTTGGGCTTTTATTTATTTCAAGTCATCCAATGCTTGAATAAAAGCCCAATGAGTTTAGGCCCAATGGGCCCAATTAAACCCGAACGTTTCTTTAAGCCCAAAACGATCTTATATCGCTTTTATGATTTCTTTAGACTTTCTAATTAATCACAACACTTAATTAATCCAATTAATTATTTCCATCATCCATTAGTTACTCACTACAAGAGTGTATTGGTGAACAGTCGTTTTAGGTTCTAATTAGCAAGGCAGTGAGGTGATTGGCACCAATCCCATTGATTATATTTAATCCAATCACTTAGTGAATTAAAACTTACTTTTAATTCACCTTCTTCTTTTATGACTACATTTAATCATCTAGAAGAACTCACAAGCCATGAGTGACATCTAACCATATATCATGGCTACCCAAGCTAATGTAGAAGTTGTTCGGAGAACCTATTCAGTTGGAATTACAATGCAATTCGATCATTCTCTAAAACAATACTCTCAATCACATCACTAGGGTATGGATATAATATGTCAAACCCCTAATGTGATTATTCCATGTTATACGATTCAATTGAGTCGTATAGGAACACTTTCCTTTATTACGCTCGATACTTCGGCCGAAGATTCCCGAATCATATCTTAGAGTATTCATCCTCTCATAACGAGGATTAGAGATTCCTTGTTGAACATTCACTTGCCTTCATGACTAAGTGGCTTAACCCCGACTATGCCGTGGACACCCACGGATGGAGTGACTTTGACATAATCAAAGATCAAGTACTTAACCACAAGACAACGATGATGCCTCAGGTCAAAGGACTACTTACACTATTCCAACCATTAGAGTTACTTGCTTGACATGTGAGTAGACCTCCATGTAAGTACTTTCGTTCGATTGTGTTCAGTGAACTCATTCCTTTAATGAGCACCTACATACTTGTCTTAGTGTCACTACACGAATGGGATGAGACTTTCTATCCTTCTAATTGAAGTAGACATAGTATGTACCGGTCTATGCATTGTCAGTATCCCTCCGACAATCTTATGACCATGAACCTTTTTGGACATGATGGTTATGTGAAGAAGGTCTCTGTAGTCTAACATCATTAGATTACTTCTTCCATCAATCCATTGTCCATGGATTCACTATTTATGACATATATCGTTTATAGAGATAGTCCTAATTAGTATCTTTGCCATTTGATGTATAAGAATCATCCATACATCCATTCATTGTCCTGAAAGGTTTCTTCCAAAGATTGACTTTCAGGGCATATCTCCAACATTCAATTGTTATTAAACCTGCAAACCGAGGCGTTAATAATGATTAAATAGTTGTCGCGCGCCTACACTCGGTATGAGCGCCATTTAATGCAACCGCCGCTAACTGAGTCTTTTCCACTAACCCACGATTTTTGCCCTTTAATCAATAGTTCATTATGTAATTTCCTTTAAACGGTTTAAAACTCCTGAATTTCCAAAATTCCCCAGATTTTTCCAGAATTCCTAAGGTCTTCAAAAATCTTTCCTACTTCTGGCTTCTTCTTTTCTACCCTTTTGAATTTTTTTTTTTATATTTCCCTCCAAATCTAATCAATGGCCCCAAAAACTATTCCAAACCGATCTTCATATGAATTTGGTTAGGGTATAGTCACCCTACGCCGTCTGCTTAATGCCCTTCATCATCTTCAGGCAGGTCTAGGTTCTGAACTCTTTTTTTAGGAGGAAGGGGTTCATTCATTGGGACCTGCATGGGTTTCTCAAGTTCCTTCTGCAATAGAAGCCAGTATGCCAAAGGCCAATTGGTTCACTCCGAACCCGTTTCTGGCTGAATCGGGCATTTCTTCGTCCAAGTGGTCAAATCATCGTCGTGGCTTCCCTTTAATGAACGATGAAGCTTGGGTTAAATGGATAAATGAGCTTGAGCCTATCTTAAAAAAGAAATGGATGAATAATGGTATCTATGAGCTGATAATGCTCTTAATGACCACCGTCGTCCCAAAGCCAGAATTATTGACCACTGCTATTCTTTTTTAGAACTCGGGCACCAACATATTTGACTTCAGGATGGGTCCCATGTTTCCTACTATCTTGGATATGGCACAAGTCTTTGGGCTAAGACCATCGGGCAGAATTGTGGACGTAACTCATGATTGGGCTCTCCCTCCTCGCCCGATTACTGAAAGTTCAAGTACAAGCTCAGGCACATCGACTTCCTTTCTTTAGTTAGAATACAACTCAGCAACTTTCAAGAGTTATGAGAAGTCTTTCAAGGGTTTTATCCCTATTGTGAAGAGCAACTTCGGTGTAGGTTCATATAATGCCAACATAGATCAGGAGCATATGTATTTTTTCCTGTACTGGCTCAACAAGCATGCCTTTCCCAATAAATCCAAGGGGGTGAAGGTTGAATGGATTCCTTTGGTAGAAGCCCTTCACAATTTTGATGATGTAGCCACATGTCTCTTCTTCATTTCTCATTTCTATCATCTCCTTTTTGAGATGACTTGGGGTGAACCATTTAAGACCAACCTTAATGGGCCTATCTGGATGATCCAATTATGGTTGCAATGGTACTTCCCAGAGTTTTGGGTAGTTAACTTGGAGTTCTCAGAGGGTGTAGCCCCTGCTTGAATTTTAGCCAAAGTTCCCCTCATAGATCATTCAACATTTGCTTGCTTTTATTTTTTCAGAGTCTGCAAGACTCGGGCAGACTTAGAATGGGGAGCATTTGTTTTTTTTGCAGATATCCTTGGTTTCTTGATCAAGCTTTCCAAGATGCTTTTGGAGAGGACACTGATCATTCATGCAGAGAGAAATTTATCAACTGTATTCAATCGCGGGATTTAGCCTGGGGAGTTCGCAGTGATTGTTATGAATGCGGGCTGGAAGTTTATCATCCCAACTTCTGTAGTAGACAACTAGGCTTTAGGCAAGCTATTCCAATCCCATTTTTTTATTCTATCCATTGTGGTACCTCATACCGCCTCTCATCTCCTCAAGAAGATATTTTTCGAGCTGCCCGTTGTAGCCTTGAGGTTATGAGCAAGGTTGCCCGAAAACCTTTGGCCCTTAATTTTGAGTGTACTTCGGCTTTTTCTTCTTGGTGGGAGGCGAAATAGATCAAGAAATATGAAGGAGATCTGTGGGAAGTTCATGACTGTCTCTTCAGCTAACTTTCTCTCAGATCTTTTCCCAGTTCGAGTGAACTTGAAAGTTGGAAAGAAAAGGTTTCACGAAAGAATCAGCTTCTTTTGATAGGTATTTTCTGTTATCTCAATTCATTCTTCATAAAAAAAACTTTATACATCAATGATTCTTTAACTCTTCATTCTTTTCATTCCCTGCAGCCTAAAGGACCACAGAAACGACAGATGTCGGGTCAAAAGAAGAATCCGCCGACACATTGATTCTTCAAGAAGCTGTAAACGAAGCTAAAATGTGAGAAATTGGAGGAGATAGGGATACTTCTGACCTTCTTGGAGACTTAAAGGTTGAGGGAGAGCTCAAAATAAGTACTCGAGCCCCTAAATGGTCACGAACAGTTGTGATAGATACTTCTTATTCTGATCCTGAACAACGACTAAAATCTAAGTGGGCAACCCTAACCAGGAGAAGTACAAGAGCCCAAACTTCCAAGTCTTTCAAAGCTACTTCTGCTTCAAAGACCTCTACCGTTGTCATGGATAAGAAAAAACAGAAAGCCCCCAGTAAGTATATTTTGCCTCAATCTTTCATTCATACCTTACGCTTGGGAACCAATGGTTTGGTCTTTCTTGTAATCAAGACCTTCGGTATCAAAAAGGCCCTATTTGGTTTTAAAGGACGCGCCATTAGATGTAAAAAGGCAGCAAAGGGCTAAAGATCACCAGGGTGCGGTCCTTGAAGAATTAGAGGTATATACTGCCCCTCTATTTTCTTAGAATTCTTTCCCTTCTTTCTTTTTCTGATAACTCTTTTACCTGATTATATGTATCAGGAAATTCAGGCAAAGAAAATCTCTTCGCCTAAAGCTTATTCTCCTTCATCCCGATTGAGGCAAGCCTCTTTTTTCCAAGCAAAACCCAACCCTTCAGAGGTGACTCCAATTTCTCAGTTTGATCATTCAACCTGGCAGATGATGCATTATGTGGAGGATGACAATGATTTGGTACGTATCCGTTCCTGACATCCTATGTTCAAAACTCTTTTTCTAAGCTTACTATCCTTCCATATTTTCAACCTGCCTTGGTACAAGAATTTCAGCACGCTCCAACTCCTACTTTTGGAGAGCTGATAGTTCCTAAGATTCCTGTAGCGTCCGAGGTGACTAATCATTCTCAGCCTCAAGTTCCTCCACATGTATATTTTTGCTTTGAATCTTCTTGCTTCTCTTTTCTTTACAGGTTATTGGCCTTCACTTCTTCTTCTACTCTTGCAGGCTTTTGTTTAGGTCTCGGGTACCATCTCTCCTTCACCAGTAGGTAGAGATAATCTTTCGCAACAATCACAAGAAATTACTCCCCCTCATCCTCTTGCTAAAGCTCCAGGCTTATCTCAGGTATATTGACCTTTCATATTTTACATTTTCCTGGCTTGAACACTTCTCTCTTATCATATTTGTCTTGGTTGCAACAGGATCCCGGAGAGGGTTCAGGCAAGTCCCCTCCGTGCTTGGTGCATAAGGGAGATCTTCCACATCATTCTTCGATTTTCGAGGTTACAGGGGCCTTTATCCCCAGTCCTGAGCAGCGAGCCAAGACTACTGCAGAAACTTCTCCTACTTCCGCTCTTGCTTTTGAGAACCTTCCGATTCTACCTTCTAAAGTTGTCCCTGCTGTTACAACTGAAAGTGTCAGAGACATGCCTCCAGCTTCATCAATAACATCCTTGCATGATCTAGTGAAGAAGTTCGGCCACATTAAAAACAAACTGCAATCTCCTCCAACATTTTCTAAGCCCCCTTCATTTTAGCGTGCTCGCAAGCTTTTCGAGGATTGGACAAAAAAGGGCTTCACAGTTTCTTTTCGTCTTAAGGTCATTTATGATGCAGAAAAATCCCTTTTTGAACTTCACCAAGCTGAGTTGCTGCCCCCAGCTCAGTATAAGTCTTTTTTGAGTTTCTTCGAGAATTTGTAGGCATTAAGGGATCAACATCTTAAGGCAGAGCGAGATCTAATAGAGTAAAATGCTTTCAAGAAAAATCATGTGAAGAATACAACCGTGCTCCGACAATTGGTAGAGGAAGGATCAGTAATGGAAGCAAGGATCACAGTGGTTGATTCTGAAATTCAGAGTTTGGAGGAGCAGCTGTCATTACTTAAAGTTGAAAAGATGACCCTCACCAACCAACTCTCCCAGAAAGTAGATGAGATGGAGAAAGCCTCTCAAGAAGTTTAGGACTCCGAGAATCAACCAGTGAATAGCAATATGTACTTAGAAGAGCCAGATAGAATTTTTGCTGTTATGCAAACTTACTTCTCTAGAATAGTTGCTTTAGCCGATGTTTCTCTTCATGCTTTTTATAACAGCCATCATGATGGCCTGTAGGTCTTCCTTCGTAACTTTTCTTTCTGATTTCTCAGAAGAAGTCGGGCTTTCCGTTAAGACGTCGTTAAGACGGGTCATTGCAAGTCTTCGAGGAGATTTGTCATGCTGAATCTTGGTGTGTAGTGGGGTGATTTCTGGTTTGCTCCCCACTTGAAGGTGTGTTCCTTCCTTTGCCTTATTGGCATACAAGATTTGATCCCACCGGGCGTGCCAAAATATGTTCGTTCCCTAAATTCACCATGGGCCTCGCAGACATACCGGGAATTTACTCAAACATGAGATTGGTGGGTGCGGGCGTGCCACTACTAGATGCTGCTAGTAGACGAGTTTTGAATGATTGAGGTTGGGCCTGAGATTTCCTTTTAACCAAGAGATTGTGCCATTGAGTGGGAGTGAATGACGGAGGAAAGTGAATGACTAATATTGCACATTGCTTGTAGATTAAATGATTGGAAATGAGTTGTACATAAAGACT
Organism: Malus domestica; assembly: GCF_042453785.1. NCBI lineage: Eukaryota > Viridiplantae > Streptophyta > Magnoliopsida > Rosales > Rosaceae > Malus > Malus domestica. The sequence continues at coordinate 6,601,901 of NC_091666.1, forward strand.
ACAAATGAGATCGATACTATTGGTGAGCAGCAGAGCCATTAAACTAGACAAAAGATGACTTTTGTAAGGGCTGATCCTGAAAATGATTGAGGTTGGGGGCTAACTACAGCTTCGTATGCAAATCTGGTTTGAGCAGAGTTTGTGTATTTGTTTGTTTGATTGGTTGAGTGTCCTTGTCTCTAGGCCATCTTCCTCCTTTTATAGGCGAATAGCCTAACTGCTTGCAACTTGGTTCCTGCCCGAAAACAACTAAGGGGTAGTGACTCATCAGTAATTTACGTACTCTGCCATCCAGAAAGTGCTTTTGGGTTGAAAGTAGGTTGATTTCCATCAAGTGTCACTTCTTTCAAGCTACTAGCCTTTGCATTTAATGGGTGAGTGCCTCATAAATCTTGAAATGAATATTTGGGTTTAGGTGATGGGCTTCGGGCAAAACCTCATCCTTGGTTCTTGTTGGGCTTCTCTTCCTGTCAATCTAAAGTTCAAATATCAACCCAAACAAAACATCAACGTTCTTCTATATCTCTGCCACTTTAGATTATTCATCTTGCATCTTTCGTTTAATTATTTATGATTTAAGGGTTTATTGATTTCATAATGTTGCTTTTATATTTTAGCATGAAACCTTCGTATCCTTCAGTTTAATAGTGTCAAGCCATGACAAAGTGCTTGACATCAAAACCATGATTCGGAAAGGCCAACTTGTACCCGAGCTTATATCCACTAACCACCTAACTTTATTTTCCAATGGCAAACTACTGGAAGATCACCGCAAACTTGAATTCTATGGAATCAGTTCAAACTCCACCATTCAATACACTGTCAATCCTGCTCACCACCATAAACAAGTACTTGCCAAGTGCAGAATCCCTATTGAACTGCTAACACACGACTGGGCCTCCATTGTCCTCACATACCAACTTCAATCTTCACCAAATTGACGAGGATCGCCGTGAGTAAGTAGTAATTTTTGTTTGTTTTTGTTTTTTGTTTTTGTTTTTGTTTTTTGTGTTTATTTTTGTTTTGTTTTTGCGCATGTTTGTTTTTTCTCATAACCATTTTATGGTTTTTAGTTTCAGTTTTGAGGTTGCGGACTCTTGGTTTAATTATGATCTATATAATTATTATGGAGAAGGCGGCAGTGGCGGTGTGACGAGCCATCTCTAATTTTCCATGTAATTTCCTTCCCGAGTGTCTGAAATAACGTTTAGGCAACTTAATACTCTTTATGCATGTTGTGTTCCTCTTTTCACCGACCTAAGATCTATTGGAGCTGTTTTAGGAGTGGATCACCAGGGAGCTCTACTAGCCAACTTTCAAGTTAGACCAGTTTTATTGGATCGTGTTCTCGAGGCTCAGATGAATGACTCAGAATCCCAGGAGTTAAAGTAAGCAGTGTTGAATGACAATAGGGGAGATCTCAGAATTCAAAGACGTGATGGTATGCTTATGCAAGACGATCGAATGTATGTATCGAATGTGGAAGAACTGAAGAAAAAAAAAATCTCGATGAGGCACATATCTTGGCTTATGCGATGCATCCTGGGAGCACTAACATGTATCATACTATCCGACCTTTCTACTACTAGCCAGGAATGAAAAGAGAAATTGAGGAGTACGTGAGTCATTGTCTGGTCTATCAGCAGGTCAAAGTGGAAAGAAAGAAACCATTCAGGTTGCTACAACCACTTCCAATACCCCAGTGGAAATGGGAAGATATCATGATGGATTTCGTGTACAAGCTACCTCATACGCGTAATGGCTATGACGGTACCTGGGTAATTGTTAATCGGCTTACTAAGTCAGTGCATTTCCTACCTGTTCGTGAAAACTACTCGCTAAGTCAGTTGGCCGAACTTTTCGTCTCTAAAATTGTCAAGTATCATGGTGTTCCAGTTAGTATTATTTCTGATTTGGACCGCAAATTTACTTCGAAATTTTGGGTAGCTTTTCAAGAAGCTCTAGGTTCGAAATTACTCTATAGCACCGCCTATCACCTTTAGACCGATGGACAATCTAAGAGAACTATTCAAACGTTGGAAGACATGCTAAGATCTTTAGTTCTGCAGTTCGGAGACGAATGGCACAAACGCTTACCTTTGTTAGAATTCACCTACAACAATAGCTTTCACTCCAACATTGGTATGTCACCATTTGAGGCGTTGTATGGGAAACCATGTCGTACACCATTGTGTTGATCTGAAGTCGGCGAAAGAGTTTTGGTGGGTCCTGAAATTGTAAATGAGACTACACATAATATTTAAGTGATAAAGGGTAACCTGAAAGCAACACAGGATCGACAAAAGAGTATAGCAGACAAACATTCGACAAACAGAGTATATAAGGTTAGAGATCGGGTATTCTTAAAGATGTCACCATGGAAAGACATTGTACGTTTCGGGAAGAAAGAAAAGCTAAATCCTCGTTACATCGGGCCATATCAGATCATGGAGCGAGTTGGTGAAGTTGCATACCGACTTGATCTACCTCCAGAGTTGTCAAGAGTGCATGTTGTCAAGTGTGCATAATGTGTTCCACGTGTCCATGTTACAGAGATACGTCTCTGATCCGTCACATGTGATTCCTCCTCAGCTGTTAGAGATTAACCCAGATTTGACTTATGATGAGGTTCCACTAACGATTCTTGACTGGAAAGAGAAAGTTCTTAGAAACAAAACAAAATCATTTGTATGGTGAAAGTCTTATAGAGAAACCACTCTGTTGAGGAAATTACCTAGGAGACAGAGGAACGTATGCGAGATCTTTATCCACGTTTGTTCTTTAACTATGATCTTTAGTAGTGTTGAAATTTCGGGGATGAAATTTTTTTAAGGGGGTAGGTTGTGACGACCCGTCCCTAATTTTCCATGTAATTTCCTTCCCGAGTGTCTCAAATGACATTTATGCCCTTATTGGCAAAGCGGACCCTAACGTGGACGTAGTTATTTGGCTTTTAATTTATTTTTCTATTATCGTAATTAAATAGTACTCATTGTTACGAATGCGTGAGCTCGAGTTAGACCCGAATCGGGTTTGTAACGAAAAAGTTACGCTTAATTAAAGTGCGTTAACAATGGGTAGAATTGTACACGTGTGTGTTAATTATTTAGTGTTAGAACTATTGTTTTTTATAAGGAGACAAATTTTGTGTACCTTGAATTATACAAAAAAATCTTATCACTTTTCTGTTTTAAAAGTTGGTCCCGTGACCATACCTTACCACCAATTATTTCACTTCCCACACTTTTTCACCCAATCAGAAATCTTTCTTCTTTTTTACCAATCAGAAATTGTCTTCTCTCTCTCTCTCCCTATTCTTCTTCTTTTCTTCACGCGAGTCTCCCTTCTCTATGCAACAACTAAGACCCATGATCAAATCTTACAAATCGAACCTCAGACCACCACCATCGTACTCCTCTCATCCTCACTAGTCTATCCGTACAAACAAATCCTAAAATGGTTGAGTTTTGAGCTTCCAACCCGGAGCTCCGACTCGGGGGTGGAATCTTCGACAATTTCTAGTTTGTATTACAAGGTTTTGAGAGATTTGGAAGCACCTACTCAACTCCCTGTGGCCACTAACCTAAGTTAGAAGTCAAGCTAACGTGTAGACGCACCATTTTGGGACGTTGGAGTTAGGGCCGAAAGTTTTGAGACAATTTTAGTCCATTTCCTCCACCTTTTGGACTTTTAAGAGGTACAAACTTGTTCTCCTCTTCCTAAGCTTCATTTTTATATAAAGTACATCGAAAATGGTTGAGAATTGAGAAAGTTATGAACTTTTAAAAAATTTCCAAAAATCTAGCGACTTTTTCTAGAATCCGGTGAACCAGACAATGGCGAACTACGGAGGATAACCAGAGAAGAAGGAGAATATTCCGTTAAACTTAACAGAATATTTGGACACCGTTAGACTTAACAGAATATTCTGTCAAATATGACAGAATATTCCCTAGGGTTTTTGCTAGCGCGTGGAGACATGTGGCCTGCAAGTAGGCGCGCGTGCTGCTGCGAGCTGACGGCATGTGAGAGCACGTTCGGCTTTGTGGCGGCGAGTGGTTGTCGTGTACGGGTCCGTGGTGTCGTGTAGAATGTTTTCGTATATTTAAACCCTTCGTTTGAGCAAACTATGAGGGATTTTCCTAGCCTTTTAGTGTACGTCCTAATTAATTAATTACTATAGTTGTTTCACATATAGGAGAGAATTACCTCGAGGAGGTACGTGGACAAGCAAGGCTAGGAGGCTACGATCCGACTACGTATTAGTGAGTGGGCATTTATTTTTATATATTATATATAAAGTTTGATAGTTTCCACTAATGCCTTTGGATTGATTTTATGCCTATCATGCCATGTTTTATTTAATTTCAAAAATGCCATTATATTGTTGAGATTTATATATTGTCATGCCATGTTCATATACATTATACTTGCTCATCATGCATGCTCGTACTAGTGTAGTACTTGCCTCGGGCTAGGGCCAGGCTTTGCGTGTGTGTTCACATCGCACCGCACACTCACCTTGGATCCATTGTAGGTGCCAGTCCTGTCCTAGGTTGCAATAGACAACTAGGACTCGTATGTGATGCGCCTAGTGCCAGTCTTCATGTGATTGTAGTGCTAGAGCATATATTATGATTACCATAAATAAATATAGGAGTTTATTTTCGGTTGTGTAGCAAGTACCTTAACTAGATTTGATTGCTCTATTTATGTCATACTGTAATCTATGATTTGAACACTTGTGTTTTATGGGTTCTTCCCACTACTGCGCACTCCCCTTATTAGCTTAAATAAATGTTAGATTGGGTTTAAAATTTTCCATATTTTATGCATCACTATCCTTTTTGGTTACGTCACTTTTGGATGTTGGCCAGCATGCCTCGACTCTGGTCGGGGTGTGTCAGGCGGAGCCAGAAATCTAGACTAAGAAGGGCCTTTAAGCCATACAAAATAAATTAAACAAAATAATTGCAAATTTATTGAATGGGAGAAAAAAAATAAAGGTTTTGTTTTTTGTGTTGGCATGGAAAATTTTAACCAAACAAGAGTAGTAGAGCTTAAATTTTTAATATTGAAATGATTATATCATAAGAACAAAACTTGTTTATGAGCTTTAATAAATAACATATTAACACATTAAATTCGAACAAATATTTTAAGTCAAGACTTAAAATTAGATCTTGCTCTAGACTGTTGTTCTCCAAGAAGCAACATCGCAGCTTCTTCCGGAGACCCCAATCGAGGACATCATGGTACCCGAGGATGTAGGTTTTCAGATCATGACTGATGTCCTAGATTAGAACTTTGGTCATCGTCATGGCAAGGTTGTTCGGTGTATGAGGAAAGCGAGGGTTCGTGTAACAGGTGCCTCTTTTTCCAAATCGAACACAGCAAAGGTCGATGCATTGAAAGAGGAAGGGATAACCCTAAGGGGTCATCTTGTGATCCAGGAAGAGCAGATGAGGACCCAAGGCGAGTAGATGAAAGCCCAGGGCAAGCAAATGAGGGCGCAGCTAAGGGCCCAGGGCGAGGAGATGAAGAACTGTGCCGGGACGGTGAGAGACATTGTACGAGCCATACAGATGTTCGACCTTCAAATCTTGCTACCAACACCTCATCTTGCTCCACCTTTGGCCTCAGAGCCACCTCGCCCTGCCGATACCCAGTAGCCTGATGTATTAAACCTAGTTCACTTGTAGTTTTTTCTTTTTTGTTCGGACATCTTGTATGTACATTTTCATATATTTTAAAATTAAACACTTTTGCTTGGTTAATTAATTATTTTTTAGAATTTAATTACAATATTTATCAAAAATTAAAAAAAATTTATTTTTGACCAAAACAAAAAAGGGGTTTGCGCGATGCATGCTTACGTTGTGCAAACTGGCTTTGCACGACGTAGGCATGCGTTGCGCAAAGTGCCTTTGCACGACGTAGGGCGTGCGTCACGCAAAGTAGCTTTGCGTGACGCATGTTATTTCTTCGTCACGCAAACCCTACTGTCACTGCCTTGGTGCGACGAAGGTTGCGTCGCGCAAACCCTTAGGCAACGAATTTTGACTTTGCACGACGAAGGTATCTACGTTGCGCAAAATGTTTTTTCTACTAGTGAAATGATCTCTTAGACGAATGAAATTTTTGTTTGGATGATTTTGAAATAAAAATTACGAAACTAAACGCTTCTAATTATAAAACTTTAGGGTAAAATGCGTTATTCGCAAGAGATGAGATATGTGCATTCTTCCTCCATAGGATATGAAAAACTTATCCATAATAAAAGAACGTTCAATAACAAAAATGACTCCACAAATACAACTGAAACCAAACATATAAAGACTTCTATAATTAAACAACCTAATATCAGCAAATAATAGCTACAATGATTAACTTATCAAACATGTACCGGGATAACTATTTTAGTTTGAAGATATGGTAGAAAATTGAATAAAGGATGAATGACACAAACCATCTTTATTAACATGAATACATATAGGTGCTCGATTGCTCATATTTAGTTGGTTATGAACATTCACCTTTATACTTAACATGGTTTTCCCTCCGCAGTATCGCATGTATCAACAAAGAAAATATCAATACATAGCTAAAGTGTCCGAACAAGTTATTTATTCAAATCTTCAAACTCTCTATGTAGGATTTTTCTTCTTTGGAGGAGAGAAGCTTGATATATTCATCTAAGCTACTTGCCTTGTATCTTTTGGGATGCTGCTCATCAATGAGGTCCATGGCAGGCTCCATTATCTCTTCCATGGGTAGGCTAAGAAAGCTACCTATAGAAACCCTATTCCTTTCAGGGTTTGGAACCACCCTGTGGAAAACACTCTTGTACAACCCGTTGCTGAGTATTTCGAGATGATTCCCTACTAGAACTTTAAGGGTACCGTCGGTTGCCGGAACAGACTTCCAAGCACTATTGTCTGTGAAATCCATAATCTCAACCCCCGACGTACTTTCAAGAATGATGGTGATGATACTGTGGTCTGTATGTGACGATATTCCGAGTATACTGCTAGATGAGGAGCACCTAGGATATCGGCTGCCTACTATCATTTGCATTCCTTGCCCCAGGCTGCTCCTCAAGTAAGTTGGACTGAGGCCTAAGCTCTCTACTATGGCTCCAAGTATATCGATGCTTAATCTCTTTACTTCCGCTGCATATCTTCCCAAACTTTCTCTAACAAAATAATATCAAGTTAATTCCTAACTGAAATATGAAAACAATAATTTAATTTTGGACATAAGCATAATACCAACTAAACAACGATATCATTGTGTTCAAACCACACATTAATAAATAGGAAAAACAAAATAATTACGAAGGGACTTGGTCCTTGATTATTTTAACTTCTTAGCACTATAATTTCACTTTGTTAAGTAGAATATATTGAGTTCAAATCTATGAATCGAGATCCTCTCCAGATATCGTAGTCTCGAGCCGACAGATTGAGTAATCCTCCGACCCTCATTTCAATTCTTATGCCCCAGTAGTCCATCCTACTGGCCAACCTCACAAAAATCAAGGGTCTGAATTACGCAATTTGTCGGTTTCAGACTGCGAGATCAGGAGAAGATCTGAATTCTAGATCTATGACGACTTTTGTGAAATAAAAAATTAAAAAGAATTATGAGGACCGATTACAAACAAATTGTGACTATGAAGGCAAAAATTGTAAATGAATTCGTGAAAATATAAAAAAAAGAAATAGTACAGAAGAATCCAAATTAACATTGCCCCCATTATTTGGTGACCACACTCATAAGAACTTTGAAGAAAGATTTTAATTACCTGAATTCTGTGGGATTATGAGGCCATAAATCAATCCAATTTTCAATAGGGTTGGCATAAAGTTTGATTGAGTCCCTCGAATTAGTCACAAATCTTACTGGCTTGCTTATATCATCAGACAAGAATAGCTTCTTCTGATCCATTGGCAAATCAAAGAAGTTTGACAACGAGCCAAGAGCATTTTCAGTGACTGTTTTGCTTATTCCATGATTGATAACCTAGAAGGTACAACGCTAAATATACTATCTGGGGTAACAATTTAAGGACAACCGGGAAATTAACATGCAATTTTTGTTTTGGTTACCTGAAAAAACCCCATTTCTTGGCAAGCATGGTGAATACTTTTGACCAATACCGACCTTGTATGAGAGTCCTGGTGCAGCTGGCTAACATCAATAGTGGTCACTTGCGAAGGATGCAAAATTGGCACCAAAATCTGCATCTTTTCCTCCATAAGTTGCAGTTTAGCTAGCTGATGAGAGAGATCTACAGAGTTTGGAAGACTGAAACAAGTAAAGAGTAAACCCAGCGAATATATTATGTACTTTTCTGCGGACGTTGACTACGACATAAACTACTGTTGACAGCACCAAGGGCACATCCAAATGTAAATACAATTCAAAGAATCATATGCATCTACTTGGATTACGATTAATTAATTTTCCTTTCTGACCTCTATATCCAAGGGTCGTGCTCTTCCAGTCTTGTACCGACATTTCGTAGCGTCTACATATGATTAACTACTTTATAAGGAAAGAGCATAACTTCATATATCCATGTTATACTTACCAGAATCAGAACCCTTTGCATTCGAAAATTGACAAAATATGTTGCATTGTATAATCCACCATGAATAGTTCCATACGGAACGACTGGGCTTTTTATGATAAAATATTACATATGTCATGTTGTGTAAGTTTTAAAGATGCAAGTTAGGGATAATATCAGTGACTATAGGTTGCAAAAGTAGTTATATTCACACAAATCATTATGTTGAGAAGCAAGGTAAGACAGTAAACTCAGTAATTCGGCCAAGGTAAGGCAGAAATTAACTTAATTTGGGATAGAATCGGACATAGTTACGATAAACAAGTAGAAAATTACTCAACCTATTAAGATATGTGAGAGAGATTTGCAAATCCCAACTTGGGAGAAGTCGTTTACAAATCTCACATACATGTTTTTCAGTGTTAATGAAGGACCTTTCATCAATCCCTTGGTACTTGATAACTTGATCTCAATCTCTTGGTACTTGAAAATTTCTTATCCATAATTTTTTTTTTTCTGTGGTGGGTTCAGACATTCACCTTAGTGGTGGCATTTCACCTTTCACCCTAATTCGTACGTTCCTTTTAGTGGTGGATTCCTCTCCACTAATCAATTTTTTTTCCAATTCTGAAAGGAATGTGATTCGTTGTCCTCATCAGTCATCTAAATTTTGAGATTCGTTGCAAGTAGACATTATATGTATTAATCGCTTCCTCAAACTTTATGTATTAATCTCTTTGATTTTGTGTGAGATACACGCACATCCAACAAACTCATTACAATAGATAGCGTTTTACGCAATCGAGGTAAGTATTCATGCTTTGCACTCTGGTGCGTGTTCGATTATCCCTGATTCTTCTTTCCCTAACTACTAACTGTTTAACTCACTAACGCTATCATTTATAAATAAAAAATAAAAAAAGCCCCTTACCACCAAAGTTCAATGATCAAGAACTTTTAATTCAAACTTTACTAGAAATCGAGGCTTTTCTGCTAAGAAATAGAAGCAAATGCAAAAAAAATATTTGAACTTTCATAACCTGTTCACCATCGATGAAGTCAACTGAAGTGTCCATATTCAATGAATGTTGATATGTGTCATCGATATTTGGTAGATTTTGTTGATATAGTCTATATTTACTGTTCATGAACAGTGAAAAACAGTGCCATCCGAGTTTGAGTTTTAGTATATGTATAATTTGGGACCACTGTGTCAATATACGTTGTTGTTGTTAATATTGGCGTTAATTCAGTTGCAATATTGTCATCACATCGTTTGCCACTCGTACCGTACGTCGACGTGTATGTGATTTTAGAGACAAGCCCAGCCCAGACGAGCTCCAAGCCTCCAACTCCAAGCCACGAGACCCGCAACTAAAAGGGCCTCTGAAATATCTTTCTTTCCCGGGTTTATCTGATCCAAATGTTAGAAATCCAATTTCATGGTAACCACTGCTTTTTCCATGGCTATTTGGCAGACCAACACCTCCTCCTCTCTCTCTCTCTCTCTCTCAAAACTCTGCAATGTTAATTGAATAATAAAACACAAGTGAAAACAAGCATGGCTACGTTATCTTCGTCCCTAGTGTTTCACAACCCACTTGTTTCACCATACCATTCGAAAATTGGATCACTTTCTGGCACCCAATCCAATTGGTTTCAATCTCCAATCAGAACCAGAACCAGAACAAAACCCAATTCTTGCTCAATCATCAAAGCTCAATCCGGTGCTCGCAGTGAAAACATTGTCATCGTCGGCGCCGGAATTGCTGGTCTTGCCACTGCACTCTCTCTTCACAGGTTACTTCAAAATCTCAGCATCATTAAATCTCACTTAACGTTTCTGTATTAAAATTTGGTGTCAAATCTTCGACCATGCAGTTTTAAAAGTGTGTCATACAATAGAAGATACACACATATACATATATGCATATGATAACTTTGTATTAATATTCTCCTTTTGGATGAATAGGCTTGGAGTTGGGTCGCTGGTGCTTGAACAAGCAGAGTCACTTCGAACTGGAGGAACATCACTCACCCTTTTCAAAAATGGGTGGCGAGTTTTGGATGCAATTGGAGTTGGAAACCATCTCAGGACTCAGTTTCTTGAAATTCAAGGGTAAGTTAATCAATCTTATGTTTCTTCATGCTGATTCTACAAATTGCTAGTATATATCTCCACATTTAATTCATCGTCTACGTTTCCTCATTCTTTCACACAACCACTCCCAGCTCTGTTTCCGGTTACACCAGAGGGAACCGAACTATGAACCTATCCGAACCCTAACGAAGGCTTTCGCGCCTTGCTGTTAAGTAAGGTGGAAGCTAGCTACTTGTTTGTTAAAGGTGAAACAATTGCCCCACCCGTTTTATGTTAAACAATCTGTAAGTCCTCAAAGAGGCTTGTTGTACTTCCTGACCTTGGAACGGGGTAGCCTCCCCTCACCCTAAACTTTTTGTTAAAAAAACATAAAAAAACCCTACCCAATTTCCTCTGATCTGGTTCATGGAATCAGCTGTGCAGGATGGTGGTAAAGACCGACAATGGAAGAGAGCTACGGTCTTTCAAGTTCAAAGAGGAAGATGAAAGGTAATGAAGTTAACTCATGTTATTCTTCCACGTTCTCTCTTTTCTTAGAGAACATGGCAAATCGATCTTTCATTCTTCTCACTTGAAATGGGTGGAACAGCCAAGAGGTGCGTGCTGTAGAGAGGAGAATACTGCTGGAGACTCTTGCCAATGAACTACCTCCGGGTGCGGTTCGTTTCTCTTCAAAGCTGGCAAAGATTGAAAAAACTGAAAATGGAGAAACTTTGTTGCAATTGTTGGATGGTACCCAGCTATATGCAAAGGTTACCCTCAGTCCACTCTGAATTTCCGTTAACACTGTCAGTTTGACAATGCTTTTACAACGACTAAAAGTTCTTTCAGATACGATAACCACTTTTGACAATGTTTCATACGTGTTTTCCGGGATATAAATCGCTTTTCGTTTAGCAGATTGATGAAGGGTGAAACTGAGATCACCAAATGTTTCTAATTTTTCAATATGTTCTGATGAACTCCAACAGATAGTAATTGGATGTGATGGAATTCGATCTCCTATAGCTACGTGGATGGGGTTCCCTGAGCCTAAATATGTAGGGCATTGTGCTTTTCGTGGTCTTGCAAGTTACCCCGACGGGCAGCCTTTTGAACCGAAGTTGAATCAAATCTATGGAAAGGGACAGCGTGCCGGTTTTCTTCCTATTTCTCCTACCAAAGTCTACTGGTTCGTCTGCTACAACAGAGCATCTCTAGGTAATTTCTAATCTGGCCAACAATGCAGATCGATGATTGGAATCTACAAATGTTCCCATGGTTGATTTTTCGACGTGGTACATTTATTGCAGGTCCGAAGATTACTGACGGGCCATTTTTAAAGAAGCAAGTTACCGAACTAGTTAATGACTGGCCTTCGGACCTATTGAACATCATAGATTATACCCCGGATGACACAATCATTGGAACACCACTCGTAGACCGGTGGCTGTGGCCCGGTATCAGCCCTCCGGCTTCAGCAGGAAGAGTTGTGCTGGTAGGAGATGCATGGCATCCAATGACTCCGAATCTTGGGCAAGGTGCTTGTTGTGCTCTGGAAGATGCAGTAATTCTGGCAAGAAAGCTTGCGGGTGCCATCGAGTCAGGACCAGCGTCCGTAGAAGATGCTCTCAGCTCGTATGGAAGCGAGAGATGGCCACGCATCTTTCCGCTGACTGTACGTGCAAATCTTGTAGGGTCACTCCTACAGTGGGAGGACCCTGTTGTGTGTTTTTTTCGGAACAATGTCATCTTTCCCAAGCTTGTTAGGTTAGGACCATTGTTGGAGCACACAAATTTCGACTGTGAGCCTCTACAAACTTCAGTTGTGTAACATTGGCGGCAATGTCATCATCCCCGGAACTAATTAGGTTAAAAACATTGTTGGAGCCGCAGAAAATGGCGGAATATTGAAGTTCAAAATCCATTAAAAGACAAGGGATGAGAAATATGCTTTGAAATGATCTTAAAATACTAATTGTACAAGACACTATATTGTTTATGAACGCGGTCTATGTTAAAGCGAACGATGTCTATGTTATCTTACATTCATATAAATTTCTAAGAGCTCCTCGAGTAAAAGGGCGGACCCCAATCGCCATCCATAAATCGTTTCTTCAGATTGAACTCCAACTCTATGTTTGATGGAAAGCTGCCGCTCCCCAAGATCGGTATCTCCCATCAATCATGATAACTTTCATTCTGGACAAGAAAAATAGAAAGCGAGTCACTTAAATATCCACACATCTGTTCAACTACAAACTTCACTCAGCAATACAAATACAAACGACCGCGAAACAAAGCGAAAGGACAACAAAAAACATGCCAAACACAAACGGACTAAAATGTTACCCTAGACGATCCTTGAACTAACATTCCAAAATACCAGTTCAAGCCAAGGCGTCGCAGTAGATAACAAACACAAAACATGCCATCACTCTTAAAGTTTTATAATCCTTAAACTTGGAAGTAAGAAAGAATCAAATGTTAATCCATGTCGCCTCAACCAGCTAACTTTTCTTTTATATTTCATAAAACAGATACTGCCACAGTATTTAAAAGCCCAACTGCGGACCAGGTGTAGCTAAGTTGGCTAACGCAGTGTGAGTCTGACTCTTTCTGCATCCAAGTTCGAATGCTCTTTCCACAATTTAGATTAATTTAGTGTAAACAAAAGCACAGTATATTGCCGAGAAGATGAAATTAAACGAAACGATCATACAGGAAACAAAACATAATTCCAAACATAACCCGGAAAGGAAATCAACAATATATGGGGACAAATGGGCAAAACGGGAAGGTTGTGTATATTGTACCTGGATTGGAAAAGAACCAGAGGATGAAGGCGCAGAGGACGAGCAGGACAGGTATCAAGTGGATGGCGTTCTCTGCGGACCTGATGCGGCGTCGCTCTCTCTTTGCCACATGAGAGAGGGGATCGTATGTGGGGAGATGCAGATGCTCGTGCTGGTCGCCATCTGAGCCCTCGTCTGTGGTTGGTTTGAAGGTTGAAGATTCGGGTGAGGAGGAGTAGGTCAGAAGCAAGTCCTCCTCCGAGGAAACTTTGGAAGCACTTGTGGATCTCTGCATCTTTCGAGTTGTCTGAATCTTTCCTTGTGGTTGGAATGTTAGGATGGGGGTCAACAAAGAGACGGTAAAGCTACTCAATTTGACCCATAAAATTGTTGAAAGTTGTCCCACCGTAAACAAAGTTTGCTATGTGGTTATATGGTTTTAGGTTACTTCTTATATTACCAATTGATTTTATGGTAGAATTTCAATTTCATTATGGTATCAGAGTAAGTTATCCTCGTGTGAAGCCAAACGGCCACACACATCTCCACGTCATCCAGTTGTTGTCCACGTATATGCTTGAAAATCCACTACACGTGCGGAAGCGTACTAAGAGTTGTCCCACATCGATGAGAGACAATGTTTGTGATGTGATATAAAATAGCACATAAACTTAAACTCTCTTTTTGATAGTTGTAGTATGTGTAAGTAGGAATCGTTCTAAGCCGGAAATTAAGAGGGATGCTAATCTACACAAATTAAACTCTAAATCACTAAACTAGACTCAAAAACAGAAAACTAAACTTAAACTACTCAAAATAAGCTAAACTGACTCAAAACACACAAACTAAGTTAAATTGACTCAAAACAGGAACTAAATGGTGATTTTGACGAATTCTAAACTTAACTTGACTCAAAATACTCACGGAGGGTTGTTTGAACGAAATTTAAAACTAAAACTAAGTAACTTGCAAAAAACAAACTAATTGATATGAAATTAGGGTGAATGAAAGGGGTGAAAAGCTAGTTAGATGGTCATTCTCCACACATGACACATGTGCATACAAATCGATTTCCAATTATTCTTCCTATAAACCATGAATGACAATGCCCCAAGTTAACTGTGAACTGCACAAATTAACCATCAGATTTTCCTAAATTCATTGAATTGGACTCAACAACACAACCAAATTATTCTTATCAAGTTCCCTATATGAACAGCATAATAGAGATATATATCAAAGATCATTAAGTTCTATGAAAATAATAAGCATTGACAAGACATCCGTAACTATGAATTGCATGATACTCCTGCCAGGAATTTACTTAACACGATCGTGACTAGCAACCTCTACTACTTGTGAATATAAGTTCATAACTATTAGGTGAAACTCCCTTATATTCTAGCATCAAATCCCTGCATGCAAACTAAGTATGCATCCTCAATCAACACACAAGAATAGGTTATCTATCAAACAGATAAGTAAATTGCATTCACAATTTATGAAACAATAACGGGATGTAATCAATTCATATCACACATATGTTCATGGCTTTGAATTTTCCTCTAACTAAAACGAATTTAGTTCCACATGTTTGCAATTAAACAAAGACAATTAAAATTAAACATTGAAAACAAAAAATAGAATACACCTAGAAAACGCTCAAACAATCTAAAGGTCTTGAATGGCAGGCACAACTCCAAGCTTCTTCTCTCCTTCCTTTCTTGCAAAGCTACGGCACAATTGTGTATTTTTCTGATTTTTTGCTCTTATGTGTGTGGTGGTTCTGAATGATGCGGCAAAGGTGTATATATAGGGCTAGGGCACGTCACCAAGGTTGTAAAGGAAAATGATTAGTTGTTAGCATTGTCTTAGGACTCCTAGAAATCAGATAAGAAGTTATTTAATATGAAAAGGAGTCCCCCTTGCAACTGGAAATAAGGTAGGATAAGATTAGGATATGATAAGATAAGATACGATTAGTTTGAGATAAAATAGGACTGGATAATGTTCCTTCCTTTTAGTTGATTCCTTATCTTCTATGTCTTGAATTAATTTCTTCAACTCTTTAGCACATTCCTAGCCTCTTTTGATATTCAAAAACGTCCATCCATTATGCTCCATTCATATGTTGTCCATTCCAAGCCCAAAACTGCTCTAAAATGCTCCAAATTGTCTTTTCTTGCCACTTTTGCCATTTGGAGCTACAAATACACGAAAATGGGTTAAATCACTATAATAAATAGAAACTAACTTGGGTTAGGTTCGAGTTTAATCGATTTCGTGTTAGCTTGAGTTCAGCCCAAGAGCTCAACCCACGGGTTCAATCCACAAAAACTTGTGAAGTTACCATAGACTTGTGAGTAAGTTCCACCCACGGGTAAACTTAGACATGCGAGTTTTCAAATCCAAGACTTAGTTACAAATGAAGAAAAATATTACTAAATAATAGTGCTAAATGACTTCGATGACACAAAGGTATGAACTTTATAATAAATTACACTCTTTGATTGCACATTTAAGTCTCGGTGATCAAAATACAAAATTTTTCCACCAAAAAGCAAATCGAAGAAGGCGTGCTAATTCCTTAATGGGATTATTTGATAATCAAGGGGTTTGGCAAGAGGATTGTGGAATTTTTCAGGTCGACAGGCCGATGGCCCACTCCAACAACACCGATACTGTCCCCACTTAACCACCTGCACAATCCTCAGGTGTGAGGTTTTATCACAAAAGGCCTCAGTATTAGTTAGAGAGGGGTATTTCTATTTAAACTGCTATTCTCTTCTCTCTCTGTCCGATGTGGGACAAATAAGGGTTCCAACACTCCCCTGCACGTGAGACCTCATTTTATGGGTCACAAGTGGAAATCCACATCGGCAACCACATGGAGCTAGTGGGGGCTCACCCATCGTGCGGGGCCAAATAAGGACCCACCCAATCATGTGGCATCTTTGGCCTACGTGGACATTGCACGAGGCCAAAGGGGACCCACCCAATCACATGGCAGTACGGGCCTGTCCCTTGGCTCTGATACCAGGTGAAATTTTTCAGGTTGATGGGCCGAGGACCCAATCCAATAACATCGATATTGTCCCCACTTAACCACCTGCACAATCCTCAGGTGTGGGGTTTTATCACAAAAGGCCTTGATGTTAGTTAGAGTGGGTTAATTCTATTTAAATTGCTTTGCTTTCCTTCCCCTAGTCGATGTGGGACAAATAGGGGGTTCCAACACTCCCCCGTACGTGAGACCCTATTTATGGGTCACACGTGAAAATCCACATCGGCAACCACGTGGAGCCAGTGGGGGCTCACCTTTCAGGTCGACGGGCTGAGGGCCCACTTCAACAACACCGATACTGTCCCCACTTAACCACCTGCACAATCCTTAGGTGTGGGGTTTTATCACAAAGACCTCGGTGTTAGTTAGAGAGAAGTATTTCTATTTAAATTGCTATTCTCTTCTCCATATGTCCGATGTGGGACAAATGAGGGTTCCAACAAGGATAAAGCAGGCATGGAGGAGATAGTGGTGAGCTATTTTATGAAATTGTTTGACTCTGAAGGGTTTAACAAATGCCGATGAAATTTTACAGTACATCCAACCGAAGGCAACCAAAAGTATGAATGCGGATCTTATGAAGCCGTTTGAGGATGAGCAAATTAAATGTGGGCTCTTTCATATGCATCCAACAAAAGCTCCCGGTTCGAATGGAATGTCTCCAGACTTCTACCAAAAATATTGGCATATTTTTGGTCAGGATGTATGTAGCGGAGTCTGAACACTTCTCTCGACAGGAAGAAAGTTGAAGTAGATCATTTAGACCCACGTTACCCTTGTCCCGAAGAACAAAGACCCAACGGAGATGGCACAGTTGCGTCCAATCAGTTTGTGCAATGTAATTTACAAAATTTGCTCAAAAGTTCTAACCAATAGACTCAAACGGGTGCTTCCAGAGATCATTTTGTCAAATCAGAGTGCTTTTATGCCTGGAAGATTGATTTCGGATAATAGTTTGGTAGCTTCGGAAATTGCCCACTATATTATAAGAAAACGTATTGAGTGAAATTTTCTTTAGAAAATAATGGAGAAATTGGGCTTCGCGGAAAGGTGGATTAATTTGGTGATGGTATATATGCCTAAATGTTTCATATTCCTTTAAATTAAATGGTAAGTTGGTGGGATATGTTTTTCCAAAACGGGATATTAGGTAAAGAAATCCATTTCTCTATTTCTATATGTTTTATGTGCGGAGGGGCTTTCGACCCTAGTTGATGTTTGGGAAAATCAGAACTGAATTAGGGGATGAAAGTATGCAAAGATGCCCCGCCGTGAACCATTTATTGTTTGCGGATGATAGTTTCATTTTTGCTCGGAGTCCAATACAAGAATGCTTATAGGTAAAGCAATTACTGAAAATCTATGAAGATGTCTCAGGGCAAGCTATTAATTATTCGAAGAGTTGTGTAGCGTTCGGCAGTAACTTAACCAAGTATGATGGCCAGTTATTGGTAGATTGTGTGAATATGCCTCTGGTTCCTTTCCATGATCTTTATCTTGGCATGCCGGTGTTTGTGGAAGATCGAAGAAGAATAAATTCGTTTACATCAAAGACAGACTCTCGAAGAAACTAAGAGCTGGTTTGGTATTTCTGTGCTTTGAAAACAAAACTGCTTCTACTATGCTGTGAGAATAAGTAGCTGTGAAATAAAGCAGCAGAGTGTTTGGTAAACTTTTTTGTAAAAGTGCTTTTGAAAAAAAAAAGAGCAGTATTATAGTGTTTGATAAACTTTTATGTAAAACAGATGTGAAAAAAAACTGATTTTTCAAAGCTGGGTTTTGTAGCTTTGTGTTTTTGACTTTTTTTTACCCAAAACTGTGATAAAAAAGTTGAAGCTGAATGTTTACCAAACATAAAAAAGCTCCCAGCTTTTTTTGATAACCATTTTTTTCAAAATCACCTCAGTACCAAACCAGGGCTAAATGGGTGGAAAGAAAGACTCCTGAGTATTACCGGAAAAGAGATCTTATAAAAAGTGTTGCCCAAACCGTTCCTACGTACAAAATGCAAACCTTTCTATTATTAAAAACATTATGTGATGAGTTAAATCAAATGGTAGCACAATTTTGGTGGGGTAAAGAACAAGGAATGTGATGGATACATTGGTTTCGCTAGAAAAATTTGTGTAAGCTGAAAGAAGAGGGTGGTCTTGGCTTCAATCTTGCTTTGCTTGCAAAACAAGGGTGGTGGTTAATACACCAACGATCTTTTTGGCGTCCCTAATTTTCAAGGCTAATCATTACTAGAAATTTGGCTAAAAGCCACCCTTTTTATTGGTGTCTATTGTCAAGTGTGGACACTCACATTGGTGGCAAACCTCAATGGCCACCAAGCAACCACTAAACTAGAGAACATGTCCTACGTAGAGGACTCTATTGTAACAATGGCTACCAATATTGCATTGGTGTGTATGTGAACAGTACAACATTTTTATATTTTATAATTATTTTTAAAATTCAAAATATCTCATTGTCCCTCTTATTAGTGGCTAGATTTGAGACTTTGGTGCCTTTCATACTCATACACACACCAATCCTGTGTCTATATTAGGATCAATGGCTTTTAAGATATAGACACCAAACTTGGTGTGAATCTACAGCATTCCAAATGGCCAGTAGGTTCGAATTGTATTACATGCATTTTAGTAATAGCTCTGTACTATATGAAAACTCAGCTTCTTAGTATAAAATTCACATGAAATTTAAATTTGCAAAAGGATTCACATTTCCAACCAACCACACTTTATATCCAATAGATTTATCAATAACAAGGTTTGTGTTACATAAGAAAACATATTACATTCAACGATGTTGTCCAACACAACCAAGTACCCAAGGGTGATGACGTTACATTTTATAACACCTATATACCTATGCACATCCACCAATAGGAAACTGATAACTAACAAAATCCACCCAATTGGTTCTATGCCTTCCCTATGGCATTTCTAGTATATACATCAAGTAAAATTCACAAAAATGATCATAGTTAACTTTTCACTTACTGAATTTCAGATATTCACAACAAATCCTACATAACTTGCAAGTTACAACTAAGCCTTCTTCAAAATTCCATCATCCCACTGCAGGTTGCAAGCGTCAGACCTAAGTTCGCCATGCAATGAAGCTCTTTTAACCACATTCCCTTCTTGAAAGTCCCGCAATTTTTTCTGAATTGAAAAATAAATCTTTTATAGAACATGGTAAAAATAAAACACGATGAACTAAGAACAATATATTGAAAACAAACCAAGAGCTTACATCTTTGTGGAACATCTGAAGCAAGCATTACAACATATGTGGAAGACTCGTCTCTTTTAGCGTCCACCTTCATTCAACCTGCAAATGTACAAAAAGAGTTCACAACACCAAACTACAACTGAGACCGAATTATACAAATAGCTTTGTATTTAGTAGGTCTTAATTCTGCGAAGTCGAAATTCCTTACCAATGAGGTGCACCACGGCTTCTCTTCTTGATAGGTCCATCACATGCTGAAACTCAAACAAGAAATCAACATTATAAATTCAAGAAAAAACAATGTAATGATTTCAACGTATAATCATCCTTTCAGGCAGGCAATCATTAGATACATATAGATGTGTTGAAAAGCCATTGCTGCCAATTGATACAGTTTTTATAGCATGCACACAAAAATTGTTCAGCCAAAACAATCTCTAATTAAAGCATCACAGTTTACTAAATTGAAGATAAATCAATACCTGAGAAGAGAGGCTAATCATGAGGTCAGGAACCTGTGAAAACAAAGGAAAATAACAATAATGAATTTGAATTTACTACAATTTTCTCTACGACCATGTTTCATATACTCAAAAATTCAATTCTCATCGTTCTCATCGTTAGATGTTTAACCCATTAAAAATTAAGTAAAAAATTAAATTAAGAAACAATTGAAGAGATATGATTTCAACACCCTTAGCAAGAATAAGGCCAAATCCATTTCAAAAGAGCAGGGAAACTGCTAACAAGTTAAAAAGAAAAAAATATTTCACATACAAAACATTTACGCGTGTTTCTTCCTAACATGAAGACGACAGCGACTCAAGATTATATGACTACATTACATCTCCTTTGGTTAATCCATCATGTGATGATGAAGTACTGAATCATCAAAAAATCCTCGATTCTAGAGCAGTGGATGCTCCTATGGCTGAATTCAAAATAATGCTCCGTTACTTTTTTTTTTCAAGGTAAATAATGTCCAACCACTCTACAGATGAGGCATCTAATCGGCTTAAATGTTTTGTAAAAGAGAGGTCAGCGGGGATAATCTTAGAGCACAAGCATTTCGAATCTAATCAACTCAGTGTGAAGCAACATCTAATAAAAGTGTGAAAGAACTCTACCAAACAATAGAACATGGCAAAACCCATCATTGAATAAATAAAGGCCTCTGAAATCTAAGCTTTCAACAACTAGTGGTAACCTTTCTCTATGCTCTTGACGTCATCAGCTTCAGCAGATGCCAATGAATACAAGAGTAAGGTCAAATCCTTTCCAAGAGATATGATATCGAAACATATTTTCAATGATGTTCAAGGACCAAAACTATCAAACTTTAAAAACTAAAAACTAAAGCAGTGTAAAATCGAGTTTGAAAATGCAAAAATACCCAACAATCCCGCCATAACCACTGGCTCGATCGACTTCATCACCATCTCCGACCTCATCACACTCATCGACGCCACTGCTAATCCGCTTTTGGCCATCAAGTACGCCGCTCCCATACCTGAAAAACACAAAAAACCCGAACAAAATCATACGTTTCTTAGATATGAAATTGAAGAAATTTGGCTACAAATTTGTAGAAACTAACTTGGGGATTGGAAAAAGGATAGGAAGAGGATTATGGAGGTATAATTTGACGGTTTGTTGCCTGTAAGAAAAAGGGAGAGAAAGGATGCGGGAAGTAGAGAAAGTGAATGGGGAAGGAGGAGAGAGAGTGGAGGGGAGAGAGGGGAGAGACATTTGTGAAAGGGGAAAGAAAAGATAACCATATTAGTTTCGTGCACCTTTAAAACCACAAGAAATTCTTATAATATGGACTCCACTCCATGACTTTTCTCACTCATTTCGGTGGGTATCCAAAAAAAAAAATAACTGGCACCACTTCGGTGCCTACAAAATAAAAAATAAAATAAAGTTATTTAACATACACCAATTTGTTGTCTCAATTTTGAAGGCCACCAATATCATCGGCATCCCGCTCTAAAGGTGATAGAAGCATATTTATGTGACTTAGTTAGCTTGTTCTTTTGCATTTATGTTGTTATTTCTTAGTTGATTTAGTATTTCAAGCCATTTTCGTGTGGTTGTAGGTACAAAGGGTTAAAGAGGCAAAGAAGTGCATTTTGGTGCCTTTTGGAGCAGTTTTGGGCATGGAATGGATATCACATGCATGGAGCAAAGTGGTTGGACGAAATTAAAGATCTAAAGAAGCTAGGAATGTGCCAAGGAAAGGAAGAAAATAAATTGAGGACCAAGGAAGACAAGGAAACCATTAAGAATGAGGAAAGACTAGTCAAACTTGCCTTATCTTGTCGTTACCTTTCCTAATCCTAAATTACCAAAGATTTAGTCACACGAAGGGTTCCTAAATACTTTGGGACATTTCATTACATATTCTACAAGTCCTAAACCTACCCTAAAAGTCCAAGCCATACCATCCTTCACCATTTCTATTCCTTGCCGTGCAAGGGAGCCATTCCTTTCCTATTTTCTGCCATAAATCACTCCATTTTATCACCCATGCCCTGCACATTCATCTATGTTCCCTTTTTGCACTCATTTGCTGCACCATTCCACTTCCTTTCCTTTGTCTACCATGTGCACAATATCCTTTCACCTTCTTGCACTCATTGATTCACCACTTACTCACCTTTCCACCCATGCCATGCATAATCACCCTTGTCCCCTTCATGCACCAGATTTCTTGCACTCATTTCATGCACCATTACACTCATTATCCCTTCTTGCCATGCACCACCCTTGTCTCCTTCATTATTTCTGATTTCATGCACCAAAACATTGAATCATTGCACTCAATTGCTGCACATTCCTTGTCCCCTTCACCCATCAGATTTCATACAACTTTTACCTCCACTACATGCACTCATTGATGCACCATCCACCACCTTTGGAATCTCATGCCGTGCATCATGACTCAACCTGCACCTTTGACTCATTTCAGCACCATTCCACCTCCATTTCCTTTCTCTGCCATGTGCACAATCATTCATGTTCCCCACTTGCATTCATAGTTGCAACACCACTCCATTTTACCCTCCATGCTTTGCATCATTACTTCACTTTCACCTTTTGAATCATTTTAACACCACTCCATGCACTTATTGCTGCAACACCACTCCATTTTACCCCCCATGCTTTGCATCATTACTTCATTTTCACCCTTGAATCATTGCACACACCACCATTTTCCCCTCCTTGCCGTGCACTTCCTCTATAAAAGGAAGTGTGTGTGGCAGCCATATAGTTTAGTTTTGCTGGATCATTCATCCCCATTTCAATACAACCTTCATCCAAACACATCCATTCATCTTTACATCCATTCCTCCATACAAACAGACCTTCAAACACTCACCAACACCTTGTGCCATAGCAAAGGAAGGGAAGGAAAGTGCTTGGACGTGCTTGTTGTCCAACTGGGATCATTGGAGCATTTAGGTGTTTTCTTTCTTTTGTTTCCAATGTTTAAATTCATTTTCTTTCGTTTTGTTGTGAATATGAGTGGCTAAACCCCTCTTAGCTAGGGGTGATTTCAAAGCCATGATTATGTGTGTAATATGATTTGATAAATTCCAGTTATGAACTCTTGAATCGTGAATGCAATGGGCTTAACTATTTGATTTATAACTTATTTGTATTTGTTGATTAAGGGTCGACACTTAATTGGCACGCATAAATCCGATGCTAGAATATAAGAAAGTTTCATATAATCGTTACAAACTTATATTCATAAGTAGTAGAGGTTGCTTATAAACGATCGCGTTAAGTTTAATTCTAGCATGAGTGACATGATGTCGTAGTTGCAAGTGCTTTGTCAATGCTTATGATTTTCATTAAACGTAATGATCTTTGATTGTATCTCTATTATGATGTCATGTAGGGAACTTTTGAAGAATGTTTTGGGTTGTCGAATGATGTCATCCAATCCAATAAAACAAGGAAAATCTGAGGGTTAACTAGTGATGTCACAGTTAATTTGAGGCATTGTCGTTCATAATTCAATGAAGTAGTAACTGGAAATCGAGTTATTTGCATACATGTCATGTGTGGAGAAAAAACCTCTAGCTATCCCATCCATCATCTTATTTCTCACATTCATTTTACAATCTGTCTAGTTTTTTCATACTTGTTTGTTTGTTACAACTTCATCCAAATCAAAACCCCCCTTTTAGTTTCTTGTTTCAAAATGTTTCAAATCTGTTTTAGTTTATGTTTTTAAGTTTTTTGATTCAAGTAAAAGTCATTCCTAGTGTCTAGTTTAAGCCTTGTGAGTCTTGTTAAGTGTTTTTAAGTTTAGTTTTATGTTTTTGAGTCAGTTTAGAGGTTATTAGCAAGACCTCCTAATCCCGGTCCAGAACGATCCCTACTTATACTTATACTACAATTGTCAAAAGAGAGTTAAATTTGTGTGTTAAGTTAATTTTCGCATCAAAATGCACCACAAAATAGTAAGAGTGAGTGCTTTATATATATGGCCACCAATTGCAAATAGTGTGCAACAAGCGGTGTCCTATAAGCATAATTCTAGTAGTGAATTATTATCTGCAAACGGATTTCCTTTTGGCTTCGATGAAGAAGAACTCGTCATATTGTTGGAGAAGCAGAGCAGAAGCTCGTAAAATAATTAGAGCGGGAGCTAGTTGGAGAGTGGGGGATGGTGCGACCATTAAAGTGTGGGGTTATAGTTGGTTACCAAGGAAAAATTTCTTCGAAGTGCTGAATCCTATCCCGTGGGAATGAATCAATTGGATACGGTGAATAAATTGATTTCAGTGAAGGGGGGAGTTAGGTGGAATTTGATCTTATACACGACTTATTTTGGAAGAAGAAGCTCTTTCGATTCAAAGCATACCCCTTAGTATGTTGCAACCACCGGTTCGCTTGATTTGGAATGCTTAACCAAATGGGAAATTCACAACGAAAAGTGCCTATCACTTAGCAAGATTCGTGGGTGAGGTAAGTGGACAAGAAAGTGGCGGCTCCTCAATTTCCATAGAGGTTAAATTCTTATGGAAAGCTTTGTGGAGGGCTCGGCTGCCGGAGAAAGTGAAGATTTGTGTTTGGCGGATTTGCTAGATAAGTACCAACTCAGGATAATTTAAGAAAGAAGAAAATCACCATGGATGAAATGTGCATGTTTTGTGATGGAGAAACGGAAACCTTAGTACACTTATTGAGAAACTGTCTGCGAGGGGCATCGATTTGGTTGTCAAGCCCATTAGGGATCCGTAGTCTGACGATCACACAGGAGCGTATAATGGATTGGATGGCAAGACTTGCAGGTGAGTTGTCAAGAGATAGTTTCGATCTTCTCCTCGAATATGTAGAAAGAATGGAACTCATTTTTGTGGCAAGGAAAGGTGCTTGAACCAACGGAATTAAATGTCAGGGCAATTAGTTGACTAAAGGAATTCCAACAGTGGCATGGAAAAAAGGAAAAACGAAGCACCAAAGTTTCACAAAAATGGAAGAAGCCGGACGATGGGTGGTTTACATGTTATTTTGATGCGGCATGGGATAAGAAAAGGGGCGTCGGTGGGGTTGGGGTGGTGATCGAGGACAATAGGGGTGCATTTGTGGCAGCCTTGTCGACTAGGCATGATGCCATATCTTCCCCACTAACACCTACAAGCCATTATTTTTAAGGGTAATGCGCTGCTTGTCATAGAAGCCCTCAAACATGATGGTCAGGATGATTTTTTGCCATTTAGAAATATATTACATGACACCAGAACAATGATTAAATCGTTGCCCCAGTGGAGGATTAAATTCAGTGAATGTGAAACGAATAAGTCGTGCATAGGCTAGCACGGATGAGTTTGAATTGCATATATCCTATTCTTGAAAAACCTCGTGATGTAATTTTGGACCTTCTCTTTGAGAATAGTAACTCTTAATTTATTTGGTACGGGACACTCTTTTTCCCTTAGACTGGGTTGAAATCCCTGCAAGGTTTTTATCGAGGTCCTTTGTATGCACCATATCCTCATCAATTTGGACGTATTTATCCAATTAATGAATATCGTACCGATTTCTTAAAAATAGTGCTAAATCACAACCAATACTACTCATTTGTATAACATCACCACGTTATTTATTTCTTTCACATTATTTATTTCTTTTTGGTTGAGGTTGAGGTCAACATGAACACGGAACACACACGCATTCCTTGTATGGATGCTTTCCCCAAATGCTTTTAGGCTTTAAGCATAATTATTACTTGGTAACTAAGATTTGTGGTTTGCCATTTCTATATGAAATCTCAATAGCACGTTCATAGCGCGTGAAATTCAATTTTGTTTGCAACACGAAATGACTCAAACACCTTGTTTCTTGTGTTTACTTATTTCATGGACATTTCATAACTTTCTAAAATTAGAAAGGAAAACATTATGTATTAAAATATAGTAGAAAGTTATGAAATCATAAACACAAGTGTGCACATTGGAGAGGATTGGATACATACAAATAAAATTGCATTGTGCTAACGAGTATATAAATTTCATAAAGCATATGTTTTTTTTTTCTTTTCAACTGAGATTCTCACAAAAATCGCCTATGAGGATAAATAAATGAACACAATGCAACATTACAGAGCAAGCTCCCTTACGACTCCTGCAATACCGAAGCATCACTAATCTAGCCACAAGGGCACTAAAACAAAGGTAAGCAGAGTTAAGTTATGCCTAACCTTGATTTACATTCCTCGATGGACATGGCAGCTCATCCTTTGGCAAAACCAAAACCAAAGAGGGAGATGAGAAATTTGGTGTGAATTGTAGTATATTGGATAATTTACAGAATAGTACAAATCTCCTTATAAGGAGGACTTAGTAATGAGAATACAATGTCAAATATCCTAGAAATCTGCTATTAACCAAATATGGTCCCTAAACTATAGCTATGCAATCTTTGATAGAGATAATCACAATATCAATTACAATGAATAGCATCAAACCAAATAAGAAAGTATCTCGACACACCCCCCCCCAAGTTGGAGAATGGATATCGTACACTCCCAACTTGTCAAGTAGTTTGTGCAAAGTAACCTTTCCCACGGGATTTGTAAACAAGTCTACCAATTGTGAACTTGTCGACGTATAAGCAGTGGAAACCAATCCAATATTAAGATGTTGCCGTACAAGATGACAATCCAATTCTATGTGCTTTGTCCGTTCGTGAAAAACAAGATTATTGGCGATGTGTAATGTTGATTGGTTGTCACAATATAATTTAGCTGATCCTGGATGCTCAACACCTAAATCGTTAAGGGCATATTGAAGCCATTTGAGTTCACAACAAGTATCTGCCATGGCCCAATATTTTGCTTCGGCAGATGAACACACCACAGTGTTCTACTTCTTTGCTTTCCATGAAATTAATGAGTTTCCAAGGAATGTACAATACCCTGTTGCTGAGTGTCTAGTGGTGGGACAAAACAAACCTTGTCCTAGGGATGATTTGATATATCATAGAACACGCAAAGCTGCTTCCAGGTGTGGCTGGTGTGGTTGTTGTATGAATCGGCTTAGTATGTGCATAGCGAATATGATGTCAAGTCGTGTGACCGTAGGATATATGAGTTGACCCACTAGCCGAAGGTATCTAGCGGGGTCTCGTAGAAGTTTTCCTTCATCTGGTATGAGTCTCAATGTTTGCTCCATGGGAAAAGGTGAAGGTCAAGCTCCTAATAATCCAACATCACCAATTACCTCAAGAGCATTCTTTTGTTGAGAAACAAATATGCCTTTCTTTGACCTAGCAACTTCGATTCCCAAGAAGAGTTTCAGAGGTCCCAAGTCCTTAATACGAAAGTGACGGTTGAGAAAATCTTTTAGTGCTTGGATAGCTTACAATTCATCCCCTGTAATAACAATATCATCAACATATATCAAAATGGCAGTGAAAGATTTGTTTCAGGACCTTGTGAATAAGGAGTAATCCGCCAAATATTGTACAAAACCAACTTCGCTGAGAGCAATGGTCAATTTTGCAAATCAATTGTGAGATGCCTGCTTCAAACCATATAGTGACTTTTGAAGCCAACATACCATGTTCGCCCCCTGTCGGCTGAATCCGGGATTAAGTGTCATATAAACCTCCTCATCCAAGTCACCGTGAAGAAAGGCATTTTGAACGTTAAGTTGGTGTAGGGACCAATTACAGGTAGCTACAATAGCCAGTAAACATCTGAAAGTAATGAGTTTGGCAATGGGAGATAAGGTCTCCGTATAATCGAGTCCTTCCTTCTGAGTGTAGCCTTTAGCCACAAGACGAGCCTTATACTGTTCAACCGTCCCATCGGAATTGTATTTCACTTTGTACACCCATTTACATCCAATGGGCTTCTTTCTTACAGATAAAGAGGTAAGTTTCCAAGTTTTATTTTGCTCATGGGCCTGAATTTCTTTAGCCATGGCTGCACACCAAAGAAGGTCAGTGGAAGCCTAAGCATAGGTAATAGGCTCAATAATTTTAGAAATGGTGGCAACAAATGACTGGTGAGAAAAAGATAAATTATGATAAGAAATACAATGAGAAATAAGATATCTAGTACCCTTACCTGGTGTAGAGGAAGAAGGCGATTCTCCTAAAGTAGAAAACACGGCGACATTGTAGTGGTAGTCTTGAAGAAGGACAGAAGGTTTTGGAATGCAACTGGATCTTCTGAGTGGAAGAAAAGAAGGGAGTGAGGTAATGGAGGGTGGCTTAGGAAGGGAGATAGTAGTGTCATTGTTAGGATCAAAATTTGGAGTAATGGTGGTTAGGTTTGGGTTTTCAGTAGTGACGTGCATAGGAGATTAATTTGGGGGTTCTGATGATGATGGCAAAAGAATATGTGGATGATCAGACGACAGGTCATCTAGTGGGGATGGAAATGGGCTATTTGGTGGTGAAGAAATTTGTTGTTGGTTAAGGCCCACAGTGGGTTTGTGTGGGCTTATAGGTGAAGCGGTGGAATGTGGGTCAGTGAAGTCTAGGCTAATAGATGGTGGAATTGGTGAGCTGATGGATTTTGGGTGAATGAGCCTAATTGGTGAAGGTTAAGAAGGAAAGGTGTCGTAGTGGAATTTGGAGAGGTGAACAAAAAAAGGTTTTCATGAAATACCACATCTCTATTAGTAAAAAAAATTTGAGCTTCAATATCATATAGATAGTATGCTTTTTGCCCGAAAAGGTACCCAACAAAAACAGATTTACGAGCTCGTTGATCAAATTTGGTGTTGGGTTGAAGATTGGTGGCATAACATAACCAAAAATGCGGAGATGGGTATATGTGGGTGGTTGATTAAAAAGCAGTTCATATGGGGTTTTCCCATCAAGAACCGAATTTGGCAAGTGGTTAATTAAGTAGGCTGCGGTGAGGACACACTCCCCCCAAAATTTAAGGGAAGATTTGCATGGAAATGAAAGGCGCGGTCCATTTCAAGAAATGACGGTGTTTTCTTTCAACAACCCCATTTTGTTGGGGTGTATAAGTGCAAGTGTGTTGGTAAAGAACCCCATGGTTTGCAAAGCAATGTTACATGGAATCGAATTCCCCCCATTATCTACAAGGATGGCTTTGATTTGCTTGTTAAATTGCGTGGAGACAAAAGAAAAGAAAATTTTTAGTAGATGTTGTGTCTCCGATTTCAATCTCATCAAGTAGACCCATGTAGTGTGTGAGTAATCATCAACAATTGTGAGAAAATATTTAGCACCAGAATGAGATGTAATTTTATGCGGACCCCATATGTCACAATGAATTAAATCGAAAAGTGCAATGCTCGTTATTGAACTAGAAGGAAAAGGCAATATAGTTTGTTTTACCAATGGACAAAAGTCACAAACATGCGTAGAAAGATGAATATGGGAAAATTGCTTAGATAATAAACAGAGTTTGGCATCGGATGGGTGTCCTAATCAAAGGTGCCAAAGGTTGTGTTTGATGGCAACATAGAAGGTTAAGGTAGAATGGAACTAGGAAGCAAGGTGGGTTAGATCGAAATCGTAAAGGTTTCTATGCCTTCTACCCAATCCAATCATCTTCTTCATGTGTAAGTCTTGTATATAACAAAATGATGGAAAAAACAAACACAACAATTTAGTGCTTCGGTAAGATGAGGAACAGATAAAAGATTCACATTGAATGAAGGGACACATAAAACATCTTTAAGGCGTAAAATTTCTATATAGTGAATAGTGCCTAGTGACGTGATTTGTGCTTTTTCCCCCATGGGTAACCCTACTGGTGGAAGAGAAATATGTGAATTGGTGCTTAAATGATGTGGGGAGTGGGTGATGTGATCCGTAGCATGACTATCTATAATCCAGGCATCTGATAATTTGGTGTGTGAGCTAAAGGGAGAATTCAGACCTACAAAGTTTGCTTGGAGCATTGAAGCTTCCTCCTTACCGACATTGTCCATGCTTTTTTTACATTGTTCAAGAGTAAGATGTGGCACTATGGACTATAGGTGATGAGTTTGATCGACTGAGCCTTAGACATTGTTGCTGGATGACTGTTGACGAAGACCATTTTTACGGCTTTGGAATGAGCAGTTGGCACCCTCAAATTGCGGTGGCTCTTTAGCCATGCCATTTATGCCCTGGTGGGAAACCATTAGGCCAAAAACAAGTTTCAACAATGTGATTATTACCATTGCAATAAGTATTGTAATACTCTGAAAATTTGAATATATGAATTAGATATTCATAATTATGAATATGTGGAGAAAATAAAAAATAAATCGATTTATGGATGTGAAAAATTGAATTTAGAACTTTTAAAGTTTTGTTTCCAGAAATTATTATAAATTACGTAGTAAAATTTATCGTTAAGTGGAAAAGACGAAAGTTCCCCTAGTTGACTTCACGAAATAATACAAGGACGTATTTATCCTCATATATTTTATCATATTTTTTTATATAATTGGATATAGGACGATACCACAAGCGTGTAGGCGAAAATTGTTTGTGAAATAGTCATTTTGCCATTTATTGTGGAAGGCTCCAGAAAATCTAGAAAAAAAGGAGTGCCATGTGGGTGGCTAAGATGAAATGGGAAGAAGAGAAATGAGATAGGGGAGGGATTGGGGCTGCCCAATAAGAAAACAAAGAAAGGAGGGGAAATGAGGGAGAAGAAAGAGAGAACCGAATCTCTATGACCTGTCGACCTGACCCAGCCAGATTTTCCGATT
The DNA here is from genome assembly GCF_042453785.1 of Malus domestica. Lineage (NCBI taxonomy): Eukaryota > Viridiplantae > Streptophyta > Magnoliopsida > Rosales > Rosaceae > Malus > Malus domestica. Next base: position 6,632,865 of record NC_091666.1, read on the forward strand.
TCGACCAACGTTAACAATGGGACTGGTACCAAAATGATCCTTACCTCAAACCCAATTGTTCCCTTTCCCATTTTCACCTGAAAAATTGATGAAATTGGGTGGATTTCAAGAGAAACCGTACGAGTGGGATGCGATGGGTTTGGCTTCGATTCACCAAAATTTGAAGTTAACTCCATCGATCACCACCACCAATAGCCTCCCCTCAACCTCAGGAACAAAGCCCATGCATTGATTAGGGTATCGGAACTGTTTTGGAATCAAATCAAGAACACCCAAAATCAAGGATTTCTGGCGGTTTAAGGGTGGTATGAGGTGTTTCCCGATCGAATTGGACTTCAGTTGAGGCATGAAAGTTGTTCCCTCTCATTGAGATCTACTTATCTATAAAATTTGGTAATTTTTAGTGTTGGTCAGAATTTGAGGTTTTCGTTCACCAGAAACCGCTACCTGTGATGGTGCATGTGGTGACGCGTGGACAATGAGCTGATGTTGCTTTTTTATGAAAATTTTGATATTCCAATTACATGTTTAGTATCCATTTGATGTGTTTCGATTATTAACATGAATGTTGGATATTTTGGTTAATAGAATATTTTCAGAAATGAATTTAAAAGAAATTGTGAACTACGAATGACTTGATCCCTTCGAATGGTACTTAGGCAGTCTAACGAGAGGTTAGATGCAACCATAAAATAAACAAGGTTAAATAATCGAGAATTGTATTTGGTTAAGTAGTTGATTTAAGGAAAGAAATTTGAATAATAAGATGAAATTAAATCTTATGTCTTTGGTAAGTAAATTTTGGTTGTAGATTTTGTGAGCAATTAAGGGATTTTAAATAAAGAATGGTGTTTAATGGTAGTAATATAAATAAGAGTTTATTTTGGCCCATCACTGAAATTATTTCCCGAAAAAGTAAATTTTCAGGGCAGGGCGTTACAAATGGTATCAGAGCGAATGATCATGCTCTACAATATGCAATATTCGCGAGTTCTTGTTGGTGTGAATTATGATATGCATTGTGGTTGCATTATTTCATAAATTTTTGTGAATAAAGTGGCATTCATATGATGTATATATATGATTTGCATTGTTACTGTAGTGCAATTTCCATGGTGATTATGAAATTCTGTTAGTGGGAATTATGATTTGCATTGATGTTGCGTTATTCTCTAAGTTCTTTGAATAATGAGGAAGTTATGTGAAATGCCTATATTGTGAATCCCTATGAAGTGAATTGGGCTTATTTGAATGTGAAGGAATTTATTTGAATATTGATTCAAGTCTCAAATTAATCTTGAATGGAGTTGATATTATGCATTATGAAAATTTTGGAAGTTAAGTTGATAGTGAAATTGTGACGAGTAGATGAAAAGGTCGTACTATACCTATGCCATTGGGAAAATGTTGAATTGGGCGAAAAAGGCCCGTCGATGTCGATTTGGGTGTGATCGCCCGTGGAATGGGAGGATGTGTTATATGGGCAAAAGGAGCCCGAGGATGTGTGATTGGGCAAAGTGGCCCATGAACGATGAATTGGGCGAAATGACCCTTGAAATGTGAAGAAATGGATGAGTGGGCACAAAGACCCAATGTATTCAGGGAGAAGCTCCATGTGTGGGCTATGAGAATGAATTATTAAAGTGATAAAAATGTGTGATGTGTATTGGCTAGGTATATTATAATCTTTTCCAGCCTACTAGTCACTGATTGAGATAAAAAGAAAATGGTTGTGAAATCATTGTTTTGACAATGATAAGTATGACTAGAAATTTTAAAATCTTTTGATAAATGATAATTGCGGTTGAGAATTTTAGTATTTATTAAAGTCATGATGATTTATCGAATGGGAATGAAATTAAAAATTGTGGTTATGGTTTGTCCATTATACTTGGCATGGTGAAATAACCATGAAGTTTTTTTTTTTTCATTTATTATTGGTGGACATGAATAAAATTATGGAACAAGATTTTGAATTCATTTAATATAAATGTTTTCCTAGTTGAGTTTTACGTTTGATGAAAAGAATTAATGGGAAAAGTTTATAATTACAAATTTGATTGGTTTGGTTGCCATAGTTATGAGTTGTCATTGCTGGACTTGATATTGTGAACAAAACTGATGACGAGCACGTATTCTCGTGGCTATGTGATTAATAAGGTTTAATTTCGATGGCCAATAGAGTCGTTATACATATAAATTTTCTTCTTTGGTTGATGAAATGTGAATAGTGCTCTGGAAGTGTGAGTCGCTAATTTATTTGATTTGTGGCTGCACTTAGAAGTAATTTACAAGAGAAACAATTAAAAGAAAGAATTAAAAGGCTTTTAGAATTTACCATGGGTAATTTAGTTTATTTGCGGATATGAAGGAAATCATAGATGAGGTTTTGATTTCGTTCAATGAAATGGTATTGCGCATTTGGTTCTAAATTTCTTTCCATTACCCAGTAAGTGTGATTGGAAATTCCAATGATTTTGGTTGGAATTTTATATATTTAATTTGCCAATTCTAATGATTATGGCTTGAAATTCTGATATTTATTTGGCCAACAATGGTTACGGCTGGAATTTATGATATTGTTTTGCCAATGATGAGTATGGCAAAAAATTTATGACATTGGTATCGCCAGTGATCGTGGCTAGAAATCTTGAGGAAGAATCATGGTAACGGCTGCGTATAGTCAATGATGGTAAATGGTTTACCAATGATTGTGATTATTATGTTAGTATTTATCTAACCAATGGTAAATGTGGTTTGATAATCTAGAATTTATTTTAGGCCATGAGGACTGTGGTTTGATGTGGATATTTATTTTGCCAATGGTTATGACTAGAATTTCTGATATTTATTCTGCCAATGAATGGGGGTTGGGAATCTGAGAATTGAAGGAAATTTTGTGAAAAACATGTTCATTTGAGCAACATCTATGGCATGCAATTAACAATTAAAGGCGGAATCATGCTTATATGCACTCAAAAACAAAACATTACCCATGAAATTCAAAGCCTAGTAGAAGGGTGAACCAAGACTCAACTCAAACAAAGTGAGTTAAGAAACTTTATACCTTTGTTGATTCCTCTTTGCATAAGCAAAGGCTAATCACCCAAGGAGAGGGCCTTCATTCTTGCTTCTTAGCTCCATGGATTTCTTGGATGAGAATGGTTGAAAGGATTCTCCAAGTTCCCAAAGTTGAGAACCTCTAAGTCTCCACACCAAGGTAGGACTTGAAGAAGAGATGAGTGACCTAGAGGAAGTAAGATTGCTAGCTAAAATCCTCTGGGGTGGCCGGCCTCTTAGAGAGAAAAATGGAGCTTGTGTTCTCATCTTTTCTTTAAAAGAAACCCTAAGGATGAAATGGCTATAAAGTTTCCTTTATACCACCTCACAATGGAGTGGTAAACTTGCAATTAAGCAAAGTTCACTACCCCTCTCTATATGGCCGGTTTTCCCAAGCCTTTGGGCTATTTTGGGCTTCTTGAATTTTGTTTGTTAAGTTGTCATACAACTTAAGCTAATAGGCTTGACGATTCGAAGCCCAATTTGGGCTTTAAGGCCCAAAACTAACTCAAGGTTTAAAACGAACTTATTCGTTTGGTTAATTAACATATTAATTAATTCTTGTCATAAACAATTAAACCATTTAATTTTCCTTACTCATCTCTATTGTTTATTCAATCTCTACCTTACACGGTGTACGATCCATTAGGTTCCTTTTAGTGAGGTAGTGGGCGATTAGAACTCTTTCAAATTGATTGTGAATTGAAACTTACTTTCAATTCTCTCTTTAGTGATTATACACGTTTAGGGCTCCACAAACCATGAGTGACACCTAGCAGTATGTCACGGTTACCCAAGCTAATCAGAAGAGGTGGAGAACCTATTCAGTTTAGGATTACAATGTAATACGGTCTTTCTCTAATACAATACTCTTGACCACATTGTTTGGTTTGATAGTTTATTCATGTCTACTATCCAATGTGATTCTCTTACTTATATGATTACCTTGAATGTGATTTGGAACGACTTCCTAAATCTTATTTATACTCTGGCCAGAGATTCTTAATCATATCATGGAGTATTCTCCCTCAAACAGCTTGAAGGTTAGAGATCCCTTGTTGTGCATTCACTTGCCTCCATAGCTAAGTGGCTTAACCCCAACTATGTCATGGACACCCTCTGACGGAGTGACTTTGACATAGTCAAAGATCAGAGACCTAACCACAAGAGACCTAACCACAAGACAACTATGATGCCTCAGGTCAAATGACTACTTTGCATTATCCCAACCATGAGTTCTCATGTGACATGAGTATGAGAACTCCTCGTTGATCGTGTTCAGTTGACTCATTCTCTATTAAGCACCTACATGCTTGTCTTGGTGTCAATCACACCAATAACTCGAGACCAGTCACTCTCCCTGAGAGAAGACACAGCACGTACTGATTTTAATGAACTGTCAATGCCCAATTGGCAATCCTATGATCAGGAATGTTTAGGATATGTATACGAAAGAGAATGGTCTCATGAATCTAACTTCTTTAAATTACATATTCCTTGGACTTATCGTTTAAGCATATAACATTTATATGAGACGGCTTAAAACAATAATCTTTGCCCTTGATATTAAACTATATTAGTTTAACATGTGAAATGTCCGTAAAGTATCATCATATGATTGATTTTAGGGCACATTTCCAACAATCTCCCACTTGCACTAGAGCCAATCAGCTTGGTGATCAATGATGATACCTCTTCTGTAGTCATTTCAAAAATGGCTAAGTAGTAGGCCTAGACAATGGATATCTATATGTTATCTATAGAAGCAACCTTGAGAATAACGACGTCACCATTATACATGATTCTTAATCATGTGGTTTAGTCTCTCATTTGAGTTCGGATCATGATGAGACCTTGATTCCCTGGCTTGAGCTATCGCCCCATTAGTGTCGTAGTGTCGGTACACTAAAGACACTTTCTGGTTAGAACCGAATAGAGAGTTCATGAATGAACTTTCTCATCCAAACAACATTGTTGTAAGCTTCTATATGGCAATATATTTTGCATTCACAATGGAACACAGTAAAGTCATTACTTTTAATGTTTCCATCCAAATATCTCTTTAGTCATAATAAAGAGATATCTGATTATCTCTTCATTCATAATGAAGAAACATCCAATGATGGATTAGATTCATAATCTAATACATTTACACTTCCATTACGTTACTCTAATTCTTCCTCATACTTGAGGAATCCATCCTTTATTATTTCTCAAATACTTAAGGATTCACTTGACAGTTGCCATGGTTCTGATCCTGGGCTTGCATTGATATCGTCTTGTACCGATCTTGGTACAACTCATATCAACGTTTTTCATACAATATGAAATACATAAATCGCCTTTTTGCGTATACATAAAGGATTCTATTTACGCATTATTTCTTTGGGAGTCAAAGGGTACATTCCCTTTGAGAAGAGCTACCTCCTAGTCTTACTAGAGTTGTTTTTCTAATTGAAGTTTATCATCATATGAGAAACTTCCTAGCATCTTTTGTCTATCATTAGGGCTTGATATAATCCAATTATATCCTAAAATCTATCATTATAGATTTCCATCCCATGTTTATAGACTATGTCTCCCATATACATTATATCGTTATAGAATGTTTAAAGTCATAACTTTAACGAAGAAGTATTCTTTTCATTTCCAAAATTAATATATCATATATGTACATATATATATATATATATATATATATATTCAAATTTAGGAACATGATTAACTCCCACTAATCTTTTGTAAACCTAGTAAACAAAAGATTCATTTACATCTTTATGAGAAATCAAACAATTTGATCTTTCTCTCATAAGACGCTTATAGCTCCCACTAGCTTGTTAAGATTCATGATGGATGGTTCTACAACTTACATGTCTTGTGATTCATAGTTTTAGACATATATTATCAAGACTATCTTAATAATGGTTTCGGAAACCCATATTATGTCCAAACATTGAATCACCATTTAGTTGTAGCTAGCAATCTTTGAATTAATTGAAACCAAGACTATGTCAAAGATGGTTTCTTCCAAGTCAACCATTCTCTTTGATTGTAGTCACCTTAAGCTACCAATTAGCTATGAAGGTTTCATTATTTCGGGTCAAATGGTACTTTACCATTTCCTTGAGTATATGTCGTATATACACTCAATGTAGTCATAAGGATTTTCATTCTTGTTTCTTTCGAATTAAGAGGTGTAACTCTATGACATAGTCATAAAGTTCAAACCATTCAACTGAGACAGTTTATAAATCCTTCTCGACTACCTTGGAGCTTGTGGTGTAGGAACTAGGTTGTTATATTTGTTGATTATCATCTTGTCTCTCAAAGAACCCATTCTTTGAGTTCTATCTCTCGTTCATTTGCGCTTAGGCAAATCATATTGTAGGATTACAATGAACTACCCAACAAAACAACATTTGTTAGTTGGTTTATAGAAGTGACATCCAAAGGTTAATTTAACGATATCCGCAAGATAATTCTCAAACAAATATTGCTTATTAGCACACAACCCCAAATCTTAACACGATTAAGACTTATCTTTCTTTCCAACTACATCCTATGGAGTCATGAAAATTTTGGAAGATCTTCTAATTGACAATCATATTGTCTTAGAAGTATATATCCTATATATGGGTAATTGATAACATCCAACAAACTAAATCTTATTCAAGTTCGTTGTTCTCCTAATGGAGAAATCCATTATCTTATGATGCTTCTTTCCTTGATATCTTTCAAGGAAACTGTTCCAAAGTGTTACCTTTCCTTGGATCAAATCTAAGGAGGTAAATACTTTACACATCTTACTCATCAACTTACATTCTTGAATTCTTTGAAACCTTTTGCAAAGTATTCGGACTTGTGTTTATTCAAAATAAACGATAGTCCAACCGAGAACGATCTTCGGTGAATGTCATACAACATGAGTAGTATTATGTTGTGGACAAGTGCCACTAACATCTAAGTGAATTAACCTCAACAACTTTGTGATTCTTTCCTCATTTCCAAAAGAATAAAGATTCAAACATTTTGCCTCTATACAATTTTAACAAAAAGGCATTGGATCCGGATCTAATGATCCAAAGCATCCATCTATGACCAACTCGTAATTTATGTTTTAGAGGTATCACAACTCAGTTGGGATTAGTCACTACCTTGCAACCTTTTGGGTTTTAAGCATTGTTATATTTTAAACAATTAACACTACCATATCATCTCTACTATAGAGATAATCAATTAGATTACAATAATCTAATCATTCATTAATAAAGAACAATGTTTTGTCAAACAAAACATTTATCCATTTCTCATACGGAATTAAGTTCCTTTATTCAATTGGAATGTAAAGACAATCTTTGTTTTTCATTTTCTTTGGTAGTTCATATGAGGAAGCAAGTACTACCTGCTTTCGCAGAGATCTACATTTGATTCACGTTCCGAATGTGAAGTACTTTCTCTTCTCTCATTAATCTTCTACTTCTTATTAGCCACACTTTTACAACGATTGTAAAACATAGTTACTAATACGGAATCAAGCATTCAAGTAGAAAAACCAACTGTTTTGAACTATTCAAAAACAATTTACAACACCTTCGAAAGGTGTGTTCTTGACACTTGCAAGACATTTCTTGCAAATACCCCTTCCAATGTCCATCCTTTCATAAAGAAAGTTTGTTCCCTTGGAGTTATTTCGCCTTCTTCATTTGACTTCTCCTTTGACTACAATAGTCATGGTCCCTAAACTCCCACTATCTCTCTTGAAACTTATTTCAATTGTGTTATACACATCAAACAATTTGGAGAGTGTGGTTATTGTTCACCATATAGTTTACAATAAACTTAGTGAACCATTTGGATAGGGACACAAAAGTGAAGTCCTTGCCTAGTTTTCATCTCGTGAAGTGGTTTTAACACTTCAACACTCAATGATTCAAAATCATCATAAGTCCATGTTGATGGACTATTTTTGTCAACCAACCATTATGTTCTAAACATAATTACAAACTTTCAGAAGTTGTTCAAGGCAACTCTCATTTCTTCATATAACAATTTGTAAGTGAAAAATCATGGCACATAAAGTGTACATGCCCTTTTGCTTACTTCTCAAGTTCCTTGTTCATGTAACAAAGAAACAACCACTAATGTTTGCGTTAACTAAGAGTTGTTCAAAGCAACTCTTACTTCTTCATACAACAATTTGTAATTGAAGAATTATGAGGAAGATTGTGAGGATGAGACTACTTAGGTAAATATACAATTCATTTAAGACAATCTATGGGATTGTGGTACCAAGTCCAGAAACTAAAGCTTTCGGCTTTTTCTTTGTCAAGTTTTGGATAGCGTTTGCAAATATATTGGTAAATAAATACATAACGAATATAAATTGATTGATTTTAAGCCATTTGATACGGGTCTTTAAATCAAATAGCACCACCCACTATTTTTGGCAAATTCCATATCCCTCATCGGAATTCGAGAGTTTTGGAGGAAACTCTTAGTAGGGTATGGAAGACTCATCATTACCAAGCCCACCTCACAATGATATGATGTTGGCTCCATTGCACTTAGTTAAGTCATTCCCACCATGCAAGTTCGAGTAGGGGTTCAAGAACAACCTCACAATGATATGATGTTGATCATTCTCGTTGCCTACCTTCACAACATCATGTATGCATATAGAACTCCTCCTGAGTGTAAGCACGCACTTTGTACTCCCCCATGATAGGGTGAAATCGGTGTACGAGTCACAAACGATCAGAGCCTACCACGGTGGAAGGCCACGAAAGAGTGTTCAAAGCACTCTCATGCTTATCAACTTAAGAATGATTTGGTTGGGGGTTTTATGTCTCATCACATATAATCATGCATTTTAATCTTATTAAAACAATTTGGTCCTATTACAACTATTGGTCCATGTGATTGATTTAGTTGTACATGATACTCCCACTATGCTTGTAAAACGGTTTTTAAAGCAAGAGTATATGGTACTACTAACATAAGGTTTGCATTCATTGATGGACTATATAGTTGCCTTAGGGCCTTAGGATGACTATGAACCTTTGATTCGATCAAACACGAACCTAGTGTTCAATCTCGATCTAGGGATGGTGATTGATTTTAGTTACGCGTTTAATCACATTAAGGCGTGTTTTTCCTATTGGGCGTTGGACCCAACTACTCCAATTTCATGCATATCAAATAAAACAAGAAAGGAATACTTCAAAGTAAAGAAGAGCTTATGCTCTTTTACAACATTTGATCAAAACAAATTACTTTAAAGTAAAGAAGAGTTTATGCTCTTTTACAACATTTGATCATATCAAATTACAACCAAAATCTAATCTACACATTCCCATGGTTCAAACAAATTTGAGATGGGCCTTTCACATAGCTCAATTATCGTAGGCTTAGGTTCATAATCATCATTTCTTTAATTAATTAACGCTTTAACTAGTTAAACTTGAATACAACATTTTCATTTGGTTTTTGTTTCCATAGAATTGATTTAAATGGAGCTAAATGAAATGAAAATCCAATTCTCATTTAAAGATACAAAACTATTTTGTTCTCAACTAATTTGGGCCAAAAAGCAATAACCTCAACCATTGGGCTATTTTGCAAAACACAAACTTTTGAGGTCCCTTTGTAAAAACACAAAAGTCCACTACTTCATGTAATTACAACTAGAACCCAAAAATTTCAACAAATGCAAAAACTTCATTAAAGTAGCAAAACAATTTGTCCTTTAGTGATTTTGGGCCTTTACGTAAAAACGTAAACTTTCGGGTCAAAGTACAAATACACAAAAGTATCAAAACTTTATGTAACTGCATAAAAGCCCCAAAAGTACCCTATTTAATAGGGTGGCCTATTTTGGATGAGAGATAGTGTCATAAAACTTTTGAATTTTTCAATAAAAGTGAAAGGTGATGGGTAGGTTTGAAAAAATGATTTCCATAAAACAAGGTTCCTGAAACAAGGAAAATGTGTAAGTGATTGGTATGGTGTTGATTGAAAAAGGACAAATCATGTCATACCATTTATTACAATAAAGTCACACCAACCACCATAAACAAAACTTTATGAAAACACATCAAACACTTTGAATCAAAACACCAAACATTTTTGTTCTTGGTTAGAACATAACAAGAACAATGAAGAATATCCATGAAAACCCATAAGAGCTCCATGAACATTTTTCACCCAAAGACACCCCAAAAACTCTCAAACTTAAGGGAAAAAACATATTACCATACTAGGGTATTTAGGGGTTCCTAATGTCACTTTAAAACACTTTTAACAAGACAAACATGAACCCAAAAATCCACCCTTTGGATTTGGCCAAATTTCCCCAAAAACATGGCACCAAATTTTAGCTCCAAAATTCATGCTCATATGAACTACATCTACAACATTTGAGATGGCAAATTTTCTAACAAAATTTACATTCAAAGAAGCAAGAATAAAGCTTGTAACAATTACAACATTCAAATCATAAACTATGAAAATACAAAACCCAAAAGGATTCACCAACTACTAGACCTAGGCTCTTGATACCACGTGAAGGAAATTTTGTGAAAAAACAAGTTCATTTGAGCAACATCTATGGCATGCAATTAACAATTAAAGGCGGAATCATGCTTATATGCACTCAAAAACAAAACATTACCCATGAAATTCAAAGCCTAGTAGAAGGGTGAACCAAGACTCAACTCAAACAAAGTGAGTTAAGAAACTTTATACCTTTGTTGATTCCTCTTTGCATAAGCAAAGGCTAATCACCCAAGGAGAGGGCCTTCATTCTTGCTTCTTAGCTCCATGGATTTCTTGGATGAGAATGGTTGAAAGGATTCTCCAAGTTCCCAAAGTTGAGAACCTCTAAGTCTCCACACCAAGGTAGGACTTGAAGAAGAGATGAGTGACCTAGAGGAAGTAAGATTGCTAGCTAAAATCCTCTAGGGTGGCCGGCCTCTTAGAGAGAAAAATGGAGCTTGTGTTCTCATCTTTTCTCTAAAAGAAACCCTAAGGATGAAATGGCTATAAAGTTTCCTTTATACCACCTCACAATGGAGTGGCAAACTTGCAATTAAGCAAAGTTCCCTACCCTTCTCTATATGGCTGGTTTTCCCAAGCCTTTGGGCTATTTTGGGCTTCTTGAATTTTGTTTGTTAAGTTGTCATACAACTTAAGCTAATGGGCTTGACGATTCAAAGCCCAATTTGCGCTTTAAGGCCCAAAACTAACTCAAGGTTTAAAACGAACTTATTTGTTTGGTTAATTAACATATTAATTAATTCTTGTCATAAACAATTAAACCATTTAATTGTCCTTACTCATCTCTATTGTTTATTCAATCTCTACCTTACACGGTGTACGATCCATTAGGTTCCTTTTAGTGAGGTAGTGGGCGATTAGAACTCTTTCAAATTGATTGTGAATTGAAACTTACTTTCAATTCTCTCTTTAGTGATTATAAAAGTTTAGGGCTCCACAAACCATGAGTGACACCTAGCAGTATGTCATGGTTACCCAAGCTAATCAGAAGAGGTAGAGAACCTATTCAGTTTAGGATTACAATGAAATGCGGTCTTTCTCTAATACAATACTCTTGACCACAATGTTTGGTTTGATAGTTTATTCATGTATACTATCCAATGTGATTCTCTTACTTATATGATTACCTTGAATGTGATTTGGAACGACTTCCTAAATCTTATTCATACTTTGGCCAGAGATTCTTAATCATATCATAGAGTATTCTCCCTCAAACAATTTGAAGGTTAGAGATCCCTTGTTGTGCATTCACTTGCCTCTATGGCTAAGTGGCTTAACCCCAACTATGCCGTGGACACCCTCTGACGGAGTGACTTTGACATAGTCAAAGATCAAGGACCTAACCACAAGACAACTATGATGTCTCAGGTCAAATGACTACTTTGCATTATCCCAACCATGAGTTCTCATGTGACATGAGTATGAGAACTCCTCGTTGATCGTGTTCAGTAGACTCATTCTCTATTAAGCACCTACATGCTTGTCTTGGTGTCAATCACACCAATAACTCGAGACCAGTCACTTTCCCTGAGAGAAGACACAGCACGTACTGATCTTAACAGACTGTCAATGTCCAATTGGCAATCCTATGATCAGGAACGTGTAGGATATGTATACGAAAGAGAATGGTCTCATGAATCTAACTTCTTTAAATTACATATTCCTTGGACTTATCGTTTAAGCATATAACATTTATATGAGACGGCTTAAAACAATAATCTTTACCCTTGATATTAAACTATATTAGTTTAACATGTGAAATGTCCGTAAAGTATCATCATATGATTGGTTTTAGGGTACATTTCCAACAAGAATGTGGGTAAGAATCACAATTATTATTTGTTGGGTTGCTTGTTTTTTAAGCTTGAATAAAATCGTAGACTGAGGTTTGATTTTATTCACTATAAAAGGAATGGTGGGAATAGTTATAATTTGTTTCCGTAACTCGGTGGTTGAAATCTCTGGAACGAGATTTATGTTAAGGGGGTGAATGTAATATCCTGAAAATTTGAATATATGAATTAGATATTCATAATTATGAATATGTGGGGAAAATTGAAAATAAATCGATTTATGGCTGTTAAAATTTGAATTTAGAACTTTTAAAGTTTTGTTTTTGAAAATTAATATAAATTACGTAGTAAAAATTTATCGTTAAGTGGAAAAGACGAAAGTGGCCCCATTTGACTTAACAAAATAATACAAGGATGTATTTATCCTCATGTATTTTATCGTATTTTTTGATATATTTGGATAGAGGACAATACCACGAGCGTGTAGGCGAAAACCATTTATGAAGTAGTCATTTTGCCATTTATTGTGGAAGGTTCCAGAAAATCTAGAGAAAAGGGAGTGCCACATGGGTGACTGAGATGAAATGGGAAGGAGAGAAAGGAGAGAAGGGAGGGATTGGGGCTGCCCAATAAGAAAACAAAGGAGGGGAAATGTGGGAGAGGAAAGAGAGAGAGCTGGATCCCCTATGACCTACCGACTCGACCTGACCGGATTTTCCAATTTCGGCCACCGTTGACGACGAGACCGGTGCCAAAATGATCCTTACCTCGAACTCAATCATTCCATTTCCCATTTTCACCCGAAAAATTGATTAAATTAGGTGGATTTCAAGAGAAACCATACGGGGGGTGCGACGGGTTTGACTTTAATTTACCAAAATTTGAAGCTAACTCCATCAATCACCACCACCAATAGCCACCCCTCAACCTCAGGAACAAAACCCATGCATTAATTGGGGCGTTAGCACTATTTTGGAGTCAAATCAAGAACACCCAAAATCAAGGGTTTCCTGGCGGTTCAAAGGCTGTTTGAGGTGTTTCCTGGCAGAATTAGACTTCGGCCAATGTATGAAAGTTGTTCCTCTCATGGAGATCTAGTTACCTGTAAAATTTGGTAATTTTTAGTGTTGGTCGGAATTTGGGGTTTCCGTTCGCCTGAAACCGCCACCCACAACGGCGCGTGGACAGTGAGCCGATGTTGCCTTTTTATGCAAATTTTGATATTCCAATTACATGTTTGATATTCATTTGATGTGTTTCGAGTATTAACACGAATGTTGGATATTTTGGTTAATATAATATTCTCATAAATGAATTTAAAAGAAATTGTGAACTATGAATGACTTGATCCCTCTAAAGGGTACGTAGGTAGTCTAACAAGAAGTTAGATGCAGCCATAAAATACATGAGGTTAAATAATCAAGAATTATATTTGGTTGAGTTGTTGATTTAAGGAAAGAAATTTGGTGATAAGATGAAATTAAATCTTATGTCTTTGGTAAGTAAATTTTGGTTGTAGATTTGTGAGCAATTAAGGGATTTTAAATAAAGGTGTTTAATGGTAGTAATATAAATAAGAGTTTATTTTGGCCTATCACTGAAATTATTCCCCGAAAAAGTAAATTTTTGGGGTGAGGCGTTACAAGTACAATGCCGTGGTCCTTTCTAATTGTCACGGGACAAGGAAAATGATGAATTGTTGGACATGGTGAAATGATTTTATGAACTTTGTTTACCATTGCCATTCTTCTTGTTAGATATGGAAAGCATAGTCATGCTCTCGTTGTTGATGGTTGAATTGGAAGCAATCTGACGTTGTCTTTCTTCCTATAAAATAAGGCTATATGCCTTTTGGGTAGTTGGCAAGGGCGACATGAGTAGTATATGCCCTCGAATCGTCTCATAGGACTCATGGAGCCCCATGAGAAACTACACTAAATGTCGCTACTCCTCTCTAGCCAAGATGGATTTCAATGCACCACAAGAACAAGCCTCTAAAGCATTGACGGAGGACAACTCGTCCCACTAGCCCTTCAATTTGGAGTAGTATGCAGATACAAACATTTGATCTTGCGTGAGTGTGGCAATATCTCTCTTGATTTGAAAGGTCCTAGGCATGTTGCTCTACGCAAATATTTCCTCCAAATCAACCCAAATTTTGGCTGCAACGTTTATGAATAAGACTCTATCTGAGAGATCTCTCTTCAATGTGTTTACAATCTAAGATAAGACCATATCGTTGCAACATTTCCACCAAGTGAACTCGATAGGTTTGGCTGTTGGGGATGGTTGTTTGATCGAGCCATCAATGAAGCCCATTTTGTTTTGGCACTTAAAGTGATTTGCATTGAACAACTCCAAGTTCCATAATTTTCAGTGGTTAATTTTGTCGTGACCAAGGCCAGACCAGGATGGTCAGAGTGGTGAATGTAGAATGGATGATCGAGGTAGGAAGAATCCATATTTGAAGTTGGATTCTAGCCCCCTTTTATTTTGGTGTCGGTGTCGCTGCTCGGCACCGTGTCTTCTCTGTTGTTGCCCATGCTGTTGCCAGCCATGATTGAACACTTTAATAGTGTTTTGATGAAGGCCTTGGATGGGCTTTGATACCATGAGAAATTTGGTGTGAATTGTAGTATATTGGATAATTTACAGAATAGTACAAATGTCCTTATAAGGAAGACTCAGTAATGAGAATACAATGTCAAATATCCTAGAAATCTACTATTAACCAAATATGGTCCCTAAACTATAGCTATTCAATCTTTGATAGAGATAATCACAATATCAATTACAATGAATAACATCAAACCAAATAACAAAATATCTCGACAAGAGTAGGCTGCGAGGCCCACCGTTGACAACACACCCTCTCAATGCCCAGACCAGCAGCTTCATGTGCTACTTTGTTTACTTATCTATGAATCCAATTCCACCAAACTTTGGAATCCCTTTCAATAACCATGTTTCGTAGACCATGTCTTTAGCTAATACTAGTCCTGCAAGTGTAAGTGCAGCCTTTGCCTTAGTTTCCTCGACAAACAATCTTGAATGACACAGCCAAGCCAACCTTGAACGATGATTTTTATGCGCCATCTATATTTATTTTAGGGTAAATATCAGTTTACTACCCTCAAGTTTCGTGGTTTTCAACATTTGGTACATGAAGTTTTTTTCGTCCCTGAGTCATACCTAAAATGTTAATTTTGGGATAGTCTCATACATTCGTTAGTCTGCCTATTAAATCAACGTTAACTGATGACGTGGTGCCCATGTGGATATAACTGGGCACCACATGTCAATATGGGCCCATGTGAATATTAAAAAATAAAAATAATTAAAATTTTAAATTTTAAAAAATTAAATTTTTTTAAAAGAAAAAAGAAGAAAGTTCTGGCCTTTCACCCCTCCCGACCCCCTCCCTCATTCTCTCCCTCTTATCATCCCTACACCCATCCTCCCCGTATACCCACCCATTCCGCTCTTTATCCCACACTCACCCACCCACATTCATACTAACCTTCTTCCCACCCTGATGGTGAAGTGCTCCTGCATCACACCTCTTGGTCTTGGGTTTGAGGATGTGTCGTCTTGGGTTCGAAGGTTTGTGTGCTTCTACTGCTATACTGTTACCTTTCTCTAGAAAAACAACCTTTTTCTAGGAAACAAAAAAGAAATGAGTTTTCTCGCGGGAAGACTAGCCAGGAAAGAGGGAGCCTATTTTCTCTAGGAATCAAAACAGGAAGTGGGCCGTCTCGTATCCCAAAAGAAAAAGCATCATTGCCGTCCAAAGCTTCCTCCACCACGACAGAGCATGAATTACAAGCTGATATGCTTCCAGAAGTCCTGAGGCACTCTCTGCCCTCGAAGATCTTCCACCAATCTTCCGAAACGACGTCGTCTTCGGACATGACCTCCAAATGGGTTCTTGAATCCAATTCCAAGAACGGCCATTTCTTGTCCGCCGAGGCTCTTAACCCTATGAGGGTTTACTTGTTGCTGCCCCAGGTCATTTTTGGCCCCAAAAGGTTTGCCCTTTTTGTTTTAAGTTCTCAATTGTTCAATTTTTCTTTTGTTTTCTAGGAAAATATGGGAAATTGAAGATTCTTGGACTTGTTTGGTGGATTTGGCTTCATGGGGTTGTTACAAAATGCTCAAAATTTGTTTAATTTTGTTATGACCTTGCAAAATTTGGAAGCTTTATTGTGCATATTCATCGAAGCTTGTTTTTTGAAGGTTTGTGTGCTTCTGCTGCTTTACTGTTTCCTGGAGAAAATAGGCTCAAACAAGAGCTTATGCCAAATCAGATTTTTCGATCCGGGTTCGCATTCTGAGTGGTTGCCGTGAAGAGAGAATGAATTGAGGGTTGGGTGGCGGGAGGGATGGAATTTTGGGGGTTTTAGGGAAAGGGCTAGGTTCTGGGGATGGGGAATTGGCTTGGTGGTGGGCGTAGGTATCAAGGAAGGGGAAGGGTAAGTGCAGATGAGAATGAGGGAGAAAGAGGAAGAAGGAGGGGAATGGGTGGGTGTACGAGGAGGATGGGTGCAGGGAAGGGAAGGGATGGAGAATGAGGGAGGGGTCAGGAGGGGTGAATGCCCATATTTTTTTTTAATTTTTTAATTTTTTTAATATTCATGTGGGCCCATATTGACACGTGGCGCCTAGTTATTGTGCACGTGGACGTCATGTCATCAGTTAACGGCTGATTTAATAGTCAGACTAACGGATGTATGAGACTTTCCCAAAATTAACACTTTAGGTATGACTTTAGGATGAAAAAAACTTCATGTACCAAATGTTGAAAACCACGAAATTTAAAGGTAGTAAACTGAGATTTACCCTTTATTTTAACAAAAGAGTAGGACATTTGCCTTCGTGTATTTATTACATCGGGTCCTTAAAAAAAGCATTGCACATTTCCTTCCCTATCTCTCAACAAATAACACCCACCATGTTAATTAGTACAGGTTGGATATGTACAGTTAAAACTGAAATGAACTCGAACCTTTATATGATGTAATTTGAGAGTTCTCATAGCTTTTATTGAAGTTAAGACACTAATTATTGTTTCATGAAAAACAATCATTAAAATGATTAAGCCACTAAACGCATTTTTAATGGTGTCATGCAACTATTGTGTTAAAGCCTTCATTAAAAAGCAGAAAAAAATGGTAGCATGGTATTTAGACTTTGGCTAGTTAGAGCTTTGGTTATTTGAATTAAACATGTGTGTTTCGAATAAAAATGGGATGAAAGTTTAAAAAACAAATATGAGATAGAAATTCTACGGTGTGATTAATATCGCGTTTTTTTTTTTTTTTTTGTAGTTTTTTAAGTTATTGTCATCAATTTTAAAATGCTTTCTAGGGTTTCCTAGGTTTTCTCTCTAGGGTTCTCTAGGAAAGCGACGGCAGGGTGATTACGACGGACAGAGCCGAAGTGTGTTTTTCTTGGGGATCAGCGTTCTCTGAGGGTGTGGTCAGTCCACGATTTGGGTTTGAATGTGGAGTTTTTTCCTTTAGTTAGGGGGATTGATTAAACGAGGTTTGCAGTTTGTGCAGAGGAGAATGGAAGATATGATGGAAAAGTTTGCTGCCAGGCTGACACTTACTACTGAAGAGCAGAAAGTGGTAGTGATCGATGACCGGGAAGGTTTATCTCTCAAAACATCCAAAGTGTTCCTAGTTGGGAAGCTTTTGTCCTATAAGCCTGTTGTGAAGGATAGGTTTAAACGACACATGATGCACCTGTGGCGTCCAAAAGCTAGGGTATCAGTGGTAGAATTGGATAAACGTGGCCCCTGGCTGTACGATGGGGCATTGCTGCTTTTGGCAGAGGTTGATACGTTGGCTAACCTACAAAGATTCCGCTCTATGCCCAAGAGATTTGGTTAAGGGTTTGCCTCTTGCATATATGACGCGTCATGTGGGTCAATTTATCAGAAATCAGATAGGTAAGCACATTCTCACGGATCAAAGTAGAAAGAGAGAAATTGAGGGCATGTTGTTGCGCATACGGGTGGAGTTGGATATCACGCAACCTTTTCGCATGAGTCTGCTACTTTCTAGTAAGGGTTCTTTGGTGAGTCTTGACCTACGTTATGAGAAGCTTCCAATCACATGTTTCTTGTGCGGGATTGTTGGTCATATAGAAGATCAATGTGAGAAGTTTATAGTGAAGAATGATGATGATTTCACGAAACCCTATGGTCGATGGTTCCAGAACAATGTTCTTGACACCAATTACCATCGACCACAGGGTACTCATTTTGGACTGGAGTTTTCACAGGGGTGGTCGATGAAGGTTCCTCTGGACTTGGATGAGGAGGAGTGTAACATCTCTTCGGTGGTTAGACCCCTAGGGATGAAGATGCATGGGCTGGGGGTGACTAATGGGGATGGAACGGGATAGTATAAACAATAATGGCAGTTTTCATATGCCTGATTTGAATGAAGGTGTTAACTCGGAAGCGATGTTAATTGACAATTTAGCTATTGTCCCTTTTTAGGAACCTCCAGTTGATTTAACGTTAACGGTGGTTAACCAAAAAGACAAATCAGATGCCTCGTATGATTTGAGGCTTTTTGGGTTTGATTTGAATGTCCCACATGCCGATGATTACGAGGTTTTGAATACTACAGGTTTGAAGTTTACTGGTGGGACAAGTGAAACATCCATTGGGGATAAGGTGGGTTGGAGTGGACCTGTGCTCAATAATAATAAGATTGACTTGCAGCTGGTACCGGTTCATTAGGGGTTGGCTCCACATGGCAGTCAAATTGTGGAAGATTCTTATGCTCCGAGGTTTGGCAAGTTCGACATGGGGTCTGACCCGTTCAACCTTATACCAATCATTGAATAGATGCAGGCAAAGAGGATGAGGAAATCAAAATGAGTTAGGAGAATGAGAGGTACTGCTCAACGGGGTCCCATTTTTCCACCTCATAAGTACACAGGTATGAGATTACCTGAGCTAGGGAAAGGTGTCGAACATGAAGGAGATGATATTTTGGCACTTTTTGGTGGTCGTAGAAGGATTATGGTTAATGAGTTTGATTCAAGTTTATCGGCGGAGGTTGATAGTGGTCTTCTTCGTCGGTTTTAATGAGTTGCTTGAGTTGGAACTGTCGGGGGCTTAGGAACCTCTATGCAGTTCATGTGCTTCAATGCTTGATTATACATAAAGATCTCACTGTGGTGTTTCTATGTGAGACGAAGAGCAATGTTCGTCACATGGAACGCCTACGGATGAAGTTGAATTTTGATAAAAGTTTCACAGTTGCTAGTGATGGAAATTTAAGAGGATTATGTGTGTTATGGAAGGAAAAGATTGATTTAAGATTGCGTTCTTATTCGAAGCACCATGTTGATTTTGACGTGAAAGAGCCTGGGGATAGTAGCTATTGGAGACTGATCGGGTTCTATGGTTATCCGACGATTAGTGATCGGTCTAAGTCTTGGCAGTTATTGGATTCACTCTGTGGTGAAGAGGCTCTTCCTTGGATGTGTATTGGCAATTTTAATGAAATTCTGCAAGCCCACGAACAGGAGAAGGGTAATATACGGAGTGAGAATCAAATGAAGAGTTTTAGGAACATTGTGGAGGCTTGTCGATTTAAAGACTTGGGTTATTCAGGGAACATCTACATGTGTCTTACGACACTAAGGGGTGGTATCAAAGTGCGTCTTGATCGTGCTCTGGGTAATCAAGCTTGGATTGATCTTTTTCCGAGTTTCAGGATGCAACATCTAAATAAAACCTCATCTGATCATGTCCCAATCCTGCTTACTTGGAATGTGAGGCGTATCAGGCGTGGGAAGAAACAGTTTTGTTATGATGAGGCCTGGAATATGCAAGAAGGGTGTGATGAGGTGGTACAGCAAGGTTAGGAATTTAGTGTAGAGGGTTCACCTATTTTTCATGTAACTGAAAAGATCAAAGCAATGAGAATGTTGTTGAATAATTGGGCTCGAAGTAATATACGATTGGGCCCGCAAGAAATTAAGGAAATCGAGGATAATCTCATAAATTTATTAGGACAACCGTTTACCATTGAGTCTATTGAGCAAAAGAAAGATTTAGTTCGATGGTTAAATCACCTACTTGACCAGGAGGAATTTTTTTGGCGTTAAAGAGCAAAGGAACACTGGGTGAGATTTGGGGATCGGAATACGAAGTATTTTCACCAGAAAGCTAACCGAAGGAATAAAAGGAATTGGTTGCAGGGCCTTACGCATGACGGTGGTGTGTGGCATGAGGATCGTTAGGGAATGCAGAATGTTGTAATTTCTTATTTCACTAGCTTGTTTACTTCAAATAATGGTACCAGCTTAAATGAAGTTTTGAGTAACATAACGCCCCTGGTAACGGAAGATATGAACAATGAGCTTGGGCGACCTATATCAGATGATGAAGTGAAGTATACTATTTTCCAAATGCATCCTACTAAGGTTCCTGGGCTTGATGGTATGACTCTAGGTTACCAAAAGCACTGAGGGATTGTGGGGTCAGATGTGTGTAAAGGAGTTCGTGAAATGGTGTTATCTAGCCATATTCTACGGAAGATCAGTTATACTCGTGTCATTTTCATTCCCAAAGTGAAAGAGGCTACAAAGATGTCTCAGCTACAGCCTATCAGTTTATGGACCTTGATCTATAAAATTATGGCGAAGGTGTTAACAAATCGTTTCAAGTCTATTCTTCTTCGTATCATTTCTCCCACTCAGAGTGCATTTATCCTTGGGAGGTTGATTTCAGACAATTATTTGGTGGCTATGGAGGTTGCCTATTATATGCATAAAAGATCTTCGGGGATGAATGGTTTAATGGCTTTGAAGCTTGATGTAAGTAAGGCTTACGACCGCTTAAAGTGGAATTTTTTGGAGGCAATTATGATCAGGATGGGATTTTCAACAAGTTGGGTTCGTATGATTATGCTATGTGTAACTACTCTGACATACTCCTTCAAGGTAAATGGTGAACCAGTGGGATATGTTCAGTTAAGAAGGGGTATTAGGCAAGGAGATCCCCTCTCCCCGTATTTATTTGTCATGTGTGCTGAGGGTCTTTTGACTTTACTCATTAGGGCTGAATCTATAGGTGCTTTGCACGGAATCAAGGTGGGTCGTAGTGCCCCGAGCATCCATCATCTATTCTTTGCATATGATAGTTTCCTGTTTGCAAGGGGTACGCTGGAAGAATGAATAAGTATTAAGCAGGTGCTGAATGTGTATGAAGCAGTTTCGTGACAAACGGTGAATTTAGAAAAGAGTTGTGTCTCGTTTAGTTCTAATCTCACAGATCATGATCAACAGCTCCTGGCCAATTGTCTTGGTATGAGGCGTGTGGAGTTCCATGATAAATATCTTGGATTATCGGTACTTATCCAGAAATCGAAGAAAGAATCTTTCGTGTATGTGAAGGATCATCTTTGGAAAAAGTTGCATAGTTGGAGTGGTGGCTAGTTGAGCAGTGCGGGTCGAGAATTGTTGGTCAAAACGGTGGCACAAGCTTTGCCTATGCATTCTATGCAATGCTTTCTTCTTCTCGGGTCTTTTTGTGAAAAATTAAATTTAATGATTGCCAAGTTTTGGTGGAGTGGTGATTCGAGCAAGAGGAATATTCATTGGCTCAATTGGCGCCAATTGTGTAAGGCTAAACAGGAGGCTGGGTTTCAGAGACTTATATGATTTTAATCTTGCTCTTTTGGCTAAGCAAGCTTGGCATTTTATTCAACAACCTGAGTCACTAGCGTTTAGAGTGTTTAAAGCCCGTTATTTTCCAAATGTTGATTTTCTAAGTGCTTGCGTAAAGTCCAATTGTTCGTATGTATGGAGGAGTATCGCGGCAGCTCAATCAGTAATTCTTAAAGGTTGTCATTGGCAAGTGTGAGATGGGTCATCTATCAAGATTTGGAGGGATAATTGGCTTCCCAAGGACATTTTTTTCCATGTGTTGAGCCATCCAGCGGTTGATTGGAGTATGGATTCCATAATGGACAACCTGTTTGTTACAGGTTTACCCCAATGGCATGTGGCTTTGGTTAAGAAGTTATTTTCTCAAGAGGAAACGGATCTCATTTTGAGTATTCTATTAAGCTTTCGTTCGACCCTGGATCGTAGAATCTGGCACTTTGAATGGAGTGGGAAGTTCATAGTACAAAGTGCGTATCATGTGGCTAAGTCTCTTGTGTCTTCCACAAGAGCAGGTGCTAGTGGGTCTAATTCAAAGCCTGATGACGGATGAAGTAAGTTGTTGAGGAAAATTTGGAATGCTTGTGTGCCTAGGAAATTTAGAATTTGTGCCTGGCGAGCATGTATGAATGTTTTGCCCATGCAGACCAATCTTGTTAGGCGACGGGTGGATGTGGAGAATGTGTGCAATATTTGTGGATGCTATGGCGAGTCAACTGAGCATGTATTCAGGGATTGCAACTTAGCTAAAATCGTTTGGTTTGGAGGTCTAGGGATTAGGGTCGAGGAGGACGACCAATCTCAATTTAGTTAATGTTGCAATGCAGTCCTCTACAATGGCATTTGATCTTTGTTTGATGCTTTTATGGAGATTATGGAAGAATAGGAACGATGTGGTTTGGGAGGGAAAACGGGTTAGGGCACAGATTCTGGTGATCGAGTCTGATGGTTGGCTGCGACAATATCAGTAGTGGTATAAAAGGAGTCGGTCAATACCCAATAACCCTCCGCAATGTTGGCAAAAACCAGATGGTTGTTGGGTGAAGTGTAATTTCAACTGAGCATAGATTCAGCAAGGTTTGAGGGGTGGTTTTGGTGTCATCTTGCGAAATCATTGGGAAGGTTTTATCGCTAGAGCTGCAGGTTTAATTGGCAAGACTAGATCTACGTTCCATACAGAGCTCTTTGCTGCTCGTCAAACACTTTTATTGGCTCAAACGTTTTGTCCTGTTGGTGCAAGGATGGTGTTTGAAGGTGATGCGAGCATGGTTTTGACCGCCATGCAGAGGCAAGAGGAAGATTGCTCAGTCTTATAACCTATTATTAATGATCTGCGCTTCTTACTTCAGTTGTTCCCTCAGGTGAAATTGAATTATGTGCAGCGGAGCGGTAATACGGAAGCACATCGGTTGGCTCGTTTTGGAGTTCGAGGTATTCAACAATTCTTGTGGTTTGAAGCCCCCCTAATTTTATTAGGGATGTTCTCTTTGATGAAAGTTTGTAGGTTGGATTGGTTTTGTATTGTCATGTAAGGATAGGTTTTGTTGTGCGGGACGCTCTTTTCCTTCGACTGGTTGAAAGCCCCTACAAGGTTTTTATCGAGGCCCAACAAGCACACTATCCTTAGTATGTATGTGATCTCTGCTTTGCAATAAAGATCGTATTTTACTAAACAAAATATATATATCGCGTTTTTTATTTTTTATTTTTTTATTATTAGCACATCACTCTACATACTGTTAAATACATTCCATATAAAAATTTATTAGTAACTTACTATGCATACAATATTATTGAAAGTGATGAAGGAAAGCTTTCTTCTTTGAGCTCAAAACCTCATCTCTTCCAACTAAAATCTATCGTCTACAAATGTGTCAAATGCCATCATGGTTGCATATGAGAAAGAGAAGCCAAGGTCTAAAAGATTTGGCATGGGGCTCATAAGGAGCTAGGGAAATTTCTAACTGACAAAATCCTAAAATTGATAGACAACTGTAACCTGGAATGAACAAAAAATTAGACTTTTAGGATAATGCTAGGAATATCAAAATTTTAAACTAAATTTATAAACCAAATGATGTGGATGTTGATAATTAAGTTATTACTTAAATATTGATTAACGTGCTTATTTCCTATTTGTAACACATCATTTGATTTACAAATTTAATTTTCTCAACATTATCATTTTGTGTTTGATTTTAATTAATAATTTTTCGATTCGAAATTAAAATCAAACATAAAAGGACAATGCTATGGGGATCAAATTTATAAACCAAATAATGTGTCATCAATATGAAATAAGTACGTTAAGCGACACTTAATTAATAATTCAAGGCTTATTATATTAACATCCCACAAATTGTTGAATAAACCCTACATACTTAATACACCCTACATTAGCCCTTTCACTTAAAATTATCTTAATACACCCCACATACTTTCCCATAATACCTCCACACCCCACATTCTCAATATACACCTTATATTGCGTACATACACCCCACATTCTCAATATACACCTTATATTGTGTACATACACCTTATATTGTGTACATACACCTAGGGCTGGAAAAAAATACCGAAAATCCCAAACCATACCGAAACCAAATCGAAAAAATATCGAACCAAAAATCCCGAAAATTTTAGTACCGAAACCAAACCGATCCCAAATTGTTCGATATGGGATTCAGTCTCACACTTTGAAAATTTCGGTATTCCCGAACCGAACTATAATATATATATACATACATACATACATACATACATGTGTATATGTGTGTGTGTCAATGTGTGTGTTGGAATGTGTAATGTTTTATTATTATATTATTAAAATAACTAAAGTGCGGTGTGGTGGTGCTGACAAAAGTTGCATTAAGCACATTGGAATGGGATGGGTTGCGTGCTTGCTTTCTAAAAGACAAAGCCCTGTCTTTCCTCCCCCTTATTTTTTGTCTCAATGTCATCAGTCATCTCTCTCTCGTATTATCTCCCTCTCTAGACTACATCCCATAAATCTCTCTCTTTCTCTCTCTACAACCTAGAAACCACTTAACCTTTTCTTCCACCCAATCCAAAACCTTCGCCTCTCATCCCTACTCACTCGCTCTCATTTCATTTCACCTTTCATCTGCCTTCACTCAGTCTCAGGCTCTCTCTTTCTCGGATTCGAAGCTTAGCAGCCACCCACCGTCTAACAATCTGACTCCAACGAACTATCTCCACTCCGGCCACCACCACACCTCACGGCTTCATCCCCACCTCCGGTTCTCTTCAGTGATTCACTGTGTGTGTGGGATTTTGAATTAAGGTTAGGGTTTCGAATTGGGGCTTAGGGTTTCGAATTGGGGGCTCAGGTCAGGAGGATGACATAGGTCTTTCTCTTCACTCTATTTCTCTCTCGACCATAAATCTTTCACTAATTCATTGTCACTATGTCTTTGATTTCAATTTGGATTTTTAATGCAGGTTTGGATGATTTCAATTTTAATCTAGATGATTTGGATTCTGATGATGTTCGGTTTCGGGAAATTCCGAAATACCGAAAACATTTCTAGAATCCCAAAATTTAAGAATCCTGAAATTTCGGTTCGGAATCGGTCATGAGATTGTCGTCCTGAAAATTTTCGATTCGGGATTTGAAATGCCATTTTTGGTTCGGTATCACATACCAAACAGCCCTACATACACCCCACATTTCTTTTATCTTATAACACTCGTTTTTTATTTTCAGGGATTGATCTAACCATTTGAACATTTAGTTTGCCGAAAGATCTCAAATCATTTGAGCGTTTAGTTTACCAAATGATTTCAAAATGATGATTTGAAATCATCTTAGTATAGTTTGTATCGACAGATGTCTACCTTCGTTAAGTAGGGTAACATCAGCAATGGCTTATTAATAAGTTCATGAACTTCAATTATGCAGTGTGGGAATTTTATTTTGATTATTGCGTGGCTAGTTTTAAGACGTTTACTCTTGGAAATATTTGAAATATTTGAAGCTGCACTTCCAAACGAATTTGAGATATTTGAAGCTGCATCTTTACATTGATGGACATAAATGGAGGTGGTTAGTTGTGCGATTTCACATTTTGATAGTTGAGAAGATAAATAATACATTAAGAGTGATTTGGAGTGTATTTAGAATTTTTTTTTAAAAAAAAAACCTAATAAGATCAAAATTGTCATTGCATAATAAGGTAAATAAGTCATTTAATATTAAATTTTAATCTGGAAGCATTCAACATTTTATGGGGTACTAATATAAAAGCCTAATCCAATCATTAGCAACCACATATATGATTTACACAATTTGATTTAAAAATTTAATCTCTTTACCGTTATCTGACATAAAATTATTTCAATGCACCATTTTGGTAAATTCATTCATCAAAGAGATTACACGTGGCGGAATCAGGTCCCTGTTACTACGTCACAGGCACGATACACAAAATTCCGACATTTTAGGGTGCCCTTTTATGATGCACAAACACGATACGCACCAAAGGGCACCATCGTCTCTGTTCTTCGTTCCCTCCCTCCCTCCTCCTTGGTTTCTCCTTCTTCACAATCCTCTTCGTCTTCCTCTTCCACTTCCCTTCTCTCTCTCCGTCTCTCCGGCGAAGATCTCAGGCATCGCGGCAACTGCTCGTTGGGACTAGAATTTCTCCCCAATTTCTCGCGACTCGTTCTAAGTCCAAGCCATGAATCCCGAATAGTGAGTTCAATCCGACGATTCTTCTAATTTTTTAAAATTTTGTATTTGAATTTTATGCCAAAGATCGAATTCGATTTTGTATGCGATGATTTTAGAACCTCAATTTTATTGGAAAAATTAGTTTAATTTAAATTTCTGAATTTTAGTCTGCATAATTGAGGGTTTTGGAGTGTAGATCCAGACAGCTGACGATCAGATCCGTTGAACTTTCCTGTTAGATTCGTAATTCATGTAAAATTGTGGGGTTGAGTTGCTGTTCTTGATAATTTTGATTGTTGTATACAGTTTAGGGATTGCGAATTGTGATGAGTAACTTGAGTTTTGAATTATGTGCAGTGACTATTTGTTTAAGCTTTTGCTGATTGGAGATTCCGGTGTCGGCAAGTCATGTCTACTTCTGCGGTTTGCTGTAAGTTGTAGTCGATTAGTCATTGAATTTCTTAATTTTATTTTCCGTCATTGCGATTGGCTTTACGGTGATTGAGAATTTTTCTTTCGGATTGATGAATTTCGTTTTTCGCAAACCAGGATGACTCATACTTGGATAGCTACATCAGCACAATTGGAGTTGACTTTGTAAGTATTTCTTGAGTTTTACATCACCGATTTCTTTGATTAACTCTTGCTAATCGATGTGTTATCTATTGTGTTGTTTAGAAAATTCGCACTGTTGAGCAGGATGGGAAGACTATCAAACTTCAAATTGTAAGGTTTTATTGTGTTATTGTTTAATGCGCCACAGATTGAGATTTGTTCTGTTGAAGTTTTCTATCTTGATTAAATTGGCAACTGTTTTGGATATGTTCAAATGAAAATCTGGTTTTGTTAAGTTTAACCAGTTATGTAAACAATGTCTCATCTCGCTTTTTCTGTGGTCGATTTCTAATTACTGGTTCTTTTGGGGCGTGCAGTGGGATACTGCTGGCCAAGAACGTTTTAGGACAATTACTAGCAGCTACTACCGTGGTGCTCATGGTATCATTGTAAGTGTGTTGTCGCCTCATAATTTGTTATTTTTTCCTTCTTTGCTCGTGGTGTAAGATGGATATTCGTCTTATGCTGTTGGGTTTTTCTTGCAGGTTGTTTACGATGTCACAGACCAAGAGAGCTTCAACAATGTTAAGCAATGGCTGAATGAAATTGACCGATATGCAAGTGAAAATGTGAACAAGCTTCTAGTTGGAAACAAGTGCGATCTAACAGCAAATAAAGTTGTATCCTATGAGACAGCCAAGGTAAATATTAACTAGGAGATTCTAAGTTTTACGTATTGTATACTGTTGATGGACTTCTTTTACCCACTCATGGAGATGTGAAGTACAATGATTTTATTTTCTTCTGTTTCCTTTCTCTAGGCATTTGCAGATGAAATTGGAATCCCGTTCATGGAAACAAGTGCTAAGAATTCCACTAATGTTGAGCAGGCCTTCATGGCTATGGCTGCTGAGATCAAGAACAGGTACTTTTAATGCATGTTTTTTTTTTTTTTAGTCGTCTTTGTATAGCTCAGTAGGAACCCGTCTTCTCATAATTTTGCTCATTGGCAACATAAAGTTCAGATCTTCTGTAAAATTTGAGTCTGCTATAGTTACGATTGCGTAGTTCTAGCCGCCTGACTTCTAAAACATTCTACCTGCAGGATGGCAAGCCAACCGATGAACAACGCCAGGCCTCCAACGGTGCAGATTAGGGGACAGCCTGTGAACCAAAAGTCTGGTTGCTGCTCTTCTTAGAGGGGGGAAAAGTAATTGGTGGAGCGGGGGAAATGATATGATTATCCGGTGTTCCTCGTGGCATGTAAAACTAGTTGTTTCATCATAACGTTTTGATAAGAAGATTATTCGTCATGATTCTGTTCTTGTCAGTTGTCAGCACTTTGTTAAAGATTCCATTCTTTTCAATGTATTTGTTTTCGAAAACTTTGTACAAAAATTAGGAATATTGGTGAATAGCAGTATTTGCCTTGTTCTGTTCCCCAAAATGTGAAAGATGCATGATTTTATTTTCCATTGTTTCAGCAACCGCGTTGTGATCGATATGAGTTTAGTACGTCACAGAATGTATGAAAATATCTCCATTTTTAACGAATATTGTTCTCCAGTGCCAAGTGTAATGACTCAACAAACATCTTCCTTGTCCATGTTCGGTTGAATACCGCTATTTTTTTGATCTAGCGGTATCTCTCTCCAATAGTCAAGTTGTAGGGAAGATGAATTCGAACTGAAGAAGAAAAGAGAGAATATATTCTTGTGAATTTAATTTGCATTCTCATTCCAGAGTACAAAGAAGGTTAGCATGGAGTTCGTAAGTTCTCAGAAAATCCTTCCTAAGCTCGAGTGAGCGTCACAGGCTTCCCTTCAAACAGCAGTGTAAGCTCAGACGGTGTTACTGCGGCATCGGGTTCAGAAAGAACTCCGAGCAGAGGTCGCAAGACCGTCTATTACGTGTAGATTTGTGGTGTTATGCCTGAAGTATGTGTTCTGGTTTCGTTGAGCAGATTGTTATGACTCTTACTATCCCTTTGCGACATCCATGGGAGTACTGCTTTGCTTGCCCCCCAAGTACCGCCAGTCAACTGGAACACTGCAGGGAAAATAACCATTGCAGCTACGGACTTCTGTACATTTACCAGTAATCTCCACAAGAACAAACCCCATTTCTGAAATGATGAAACCTTGTGGTATCTCTAACTATTATTTCCCTTTCTTCAATTGCTGATATGTACTTGGTGGCACGATGGCAATCCCCGCATACTCTCAAGTTTTTGAAGATGCGAATCGGGCTTCCTAACGGCACTTTTATAAGCCCGAATGCAATTGCTAGTTTTTCGCTGTGCCATAACAGAAGCTGCTGTTTCTGCTCTTCCCCAACGTCATGTAATGCAAATTCAAGATCTGGAACATAGCCTGCCAACTTCATTTTGCGGTCGAGCTCAAACAGTTTTTCATGTATAGATGGCAACTCTGGGTGTGCCCGATCACTTGATCTGAACTCATGCACTACACTCTGCACCTCAATCCAACTATACCCAGGTGTCTTCACTACCCCATTTTCTTTCATCGATCGCCTGACCTTCGCAACATGGTCCCATCTGTTTGTTGCAGCATAAACATTAGCAAGTTGAACATATCCAGCTGCACTCGCTGGATCAAGATCGAGCAATTTCTTGGCAGCAAACTCAGCTAGCTCCAAGTTCTTGTGGATCCGACAAGCACCCAAAAGAGTTCCAAAAATGGCGGAATGTGGTTCAAATGGCATTTTCTTAATCAGATCCACAGCTTCAACTAGCCTACCAGCTCGACCAAGAAGGTCTACCATACACGTATAGTGGTCTGGCTTTGCTTCAACTCCATAATCCCTTGCCATCGAATCAAAATACCGAACCCCAAGATCTACTAGTCCTGCATGGTTGCAAGCCATTAACACAGCAACAAACGTTATCCAATCTGGCTCTGTTCCCTCATTCCTCATCTGATCAAACAACTGGAGCGCTTTAAGACCTGCTCCGTGCTGAGCATAACCAGCAACCATTGCATTCCAAGTAACAACGTCCTTTCGTTCCATGTCAGTGAACAATTTCCGAGCATCCTCCAAATTACCACACTTACAATACATGCTAACCAAAGAGGTTACTGCAGTTGTATCATTATATAACTGAAATTTGTAGACCAGTTGATGCACTTGCTTACCCATCTTCAATGCTGATAGGTTACTGCAACCCAGTAGAACACTACTCAAACTTGACGGGTTTGGCCAAACCCCATCTCCGATCATTGACCTAAACACTTTCAAACCCTCTTCAGCTCGACAATTTTCAACATAACCCGATATCATAGCATTCCAAGATACTAAATTTTTTACTGGCATATCTCTAAACAATTTCTCGGCCAATTCAATCTTCCCAAACTTCATATACCCTGTAACCATAGCAGTCCACGCCACAACACTCTTAACCGCTGCCACCACAAACAACTCCACAGCCATGTCCAAATCCCCACATTTGACATACCCCGAAATCATTGCACTCCATGAGACACTGTTCTTCTCTGGCATCACCGAAAACAACTCATGAGCTTCCCTCATCTTCCCGTTTTCAGCAAAACCCGATATCATAGTATTCCAAGATGCCGTGTCCTTAACCGGCATCTTATGAAAGAATTTCAAAGCAGCATCAACATCCAAATTGTGCAAATGACAAGCCAACATAATATTATACGAACAAGAGTCTGGTTCAGGACATTTCTCAAACACCTCACAGGCTTCTTTCATTTTCCCGGGCGTTTTCGCGTACCCGGATAAAATCGAATTCCAAGTAACTGTCGTCCTAAACGTCATCTTCTCAAACACCCCAAGAGCAGAATCTAAATCCCCAGCTCGAACGTAGCTGGTAATCATCTTGTTTGACCTAATGACATCACCAAACTCAGGTTGATCAAACGGTGTAGATTGATTGCAGAAACTGTAACTGGTCGACACCAAGTGGGTTTGTTGTGGTGGGCGGGAAGGGAAGTTGGCGGGAAGAGCTTCTTTGTTGGGATTGGAATGAGGGTTTTGGATTGTGAAGGTGGAGAGGGGGGAGGTTTGGTGTTTGGTTGGTGGGAAAATTTTGGACACCAACCACGGTTGTGCTTTTGTGTTTCTAAGATTTGCCATGGTTGGCAACTTGGCAGTGAGAAAACAAAAAGATTGAGTTTACTACAGCTCTTGCTCAAACATTTAAGTAATATGAATTCAATTCAATTCCACAGAGTCGATTGATGCCCTGATAAAATAAAAACGGTAAAATGATTTCCGTTGCCGGGACTTGAACCCGGGTCTTTCGGGTGAGAGCCGAATATCCTGACCAACTAGACTACAACGGACTCGTTTATTCAAAGACGGACCTTGTGCGTACCCTTCCTCACCCCACGGTGGTTTGACCACAACAAAATTTTTTTATCCTACCAAGTAGAATGGGCTGTATGAATCCTAAAACGCAACTGCACTCGGTTTGCTCTAAATCTTCCATTAGCTACAAGTACTTCATACATTTTCTCACTTTCCAAGTCTTCCTAGGCTTTTCTCTACCTTTTTTGCCATGAGCTTTTGTTTCATAATCACATATTCTAACCGGACTATCTATAGGTCTTCGTTTTACATTTGTTGTTTAACCATGGTTAACAAATTAAAAATAAATTATAAAAATGAGAGAAGAATGCTTGGACATTCTTGTAATGGTTTGAAACTGATATTAAAATTATTTTGATTTCTCACTGCCACTTTATTTGCTAAAGCATAGGTAGTAAAATTGTTCTAATAATGACTTCTCCTACGTTTTTAATACATTTAATCGAAAAATACGTAGATCCCCTTTACACTCTGTAGTCCAATATTTCAAAAATCATAAATTATATTGATCGAGGAGGAATGGTTGATTCCATTCTCATTCATTCTTTTGTTTTGTTTAGGTTTTTACTTGCATGACTCGTGACTCTCTTCAAACTGTGTAAGCATGTCATTACTCTCTATCTTCAAAGTGTGTAGGCATGCCATTACTCTATATAGAACATACTATAACACTATCATATTTCCGAATTGTAATGCGAATCAAATTTAAAAAAACAATGCTGGGTAGACTAACTTTTTAGACTAAATTTGTAAATCATACGATATGTTGCCAATAAAAAATAAGGAAAACTAATGAAAATGGTTTGAAAACTTCGAGTTTTAATGATAAGGACAAAATAAAGGGTAAAGTGAATAGTACCAGGATTGACTTTTTAGTGTAAAAATATGGTTTTTCGTTAAAGTAAACAGTACCGGATGTTTTTCGTTAAAGTTCCCTAAAAAATAAGCACGTTAACAGAAGTTGACTGAAATGGTAAGACATTCTGGTTAAGATTAGGCACTTGATGGAGTCCCGCATCAACCGATGGAGTCTCAATCAACGGATAAGTAAACAAGCCAACTGTTTCTCAAATAGTCCGTTGCAGATTAATTATACCGCTCTCTCCCTCTCATAACGTAACACAGAACACGATATGAGAGATCGAGAGAGCGTATAAAACCCGATTCATGCGTGGTTTTATCTCATCGGACTATTAGAGAAAAGCGAGGTTGTAAAGGTCGTTAACGCCAGACGGATTATAATTAGCACAACCCTTTGAAGCAAGAAAGATTATAACTAATGCATGACGCCAAACAGACTCGGTCCTTAACCTATTCCAACTCAAAACTGATGCATGACGACTAGTCTGCCACTCAAAAAAGTGCATAGATAATTAAAATAGTTCTTAATATTCTCCTGTGAGTAGTCTGCCACTCTAAAGGTATCACATAAACACCCAAATGCATTCAAAGCATAGAGCTGGAAGAACCGGGAACCTCTCACTTCCCACCGAGGGAGGGGAACTGCCCGGGGTCCTCAATGGAGGGAGCTGCCACATTGCTTGAATAACCTCCAGGTCCTCCACTGTATCCACCTCTTGGCCCACGACCACGGCCTCGACCGCGACCACCATAGTACCTCTCGCCCTCAGCGGGCTTCAGAAACTGATTAATGCTAACAGACTGCACACAAATATGGATAACAGTCAGTCATCTGATCATTTCAACAATTGGAAACCAATCCTATCCTCCAAGTTTAACCCTGATGTACCCGTTTTGATAACCAATGGTGACTAAGCACTAGAGGTTTCGGGTACAGGAGAACTAATGTCCAATTTCTCAACACAAAATCTTCCACAACATAGCAATGAAAGGAATAATCACTCGAGAAACAGAATAGAACCACAGAATAAAAAGACCAATCAGGTATAAAAAGAAAAGGCAACCTTCTTGGCTCTCTCTTCTTTCTCAGCAGCCTCTTTGCGCTTATCCTTCTCAGAACCCTGACAAACAATAGCAAAGTAAATATGATAGCCATATCGCATAAAAGAGTAGTACATCTAGGGTATCCATCACCTACCAGCTTGATAAAGATTTCATCATTTTCCTTCTTGTTTGAAAGCAGCTGCATGGCCTTCAAGTCTTTGTCTACATCAACCTTTCTTTCCTCGGTCTTCAATGCAAGCAGAGCCTTCCTCTTCTCTTCAAGCACCTTCTCGTACTCTTCCAATGTCATTTCCTATAACAATGTGAAACAATGTAAGAGTTTAATACAAGGATACGATCAGAAAATCCAATTGCAGCCATTATATCTATGGTATCCAGAAAAGTAACATCAACAATGTGAAAAAATATAATTTACCTTCTCCTCCTCAGACTCCTTCTCTTCCGTCTCATTCACAGTGCTATCCTTGTTGGCATCTGCAGCCTCATTCTCTCCCGACTGCTTCTCAGCACCAAAATTCTTCTCAGTTTCAGTGCCAGGCTCCTCAATCTCCCTAATATATAGCAAAAATGTGTATGCAAGTAAGGTACATACCAAACAAATGTGAAACAATTTGTTTTGTAAAGTTCTAGTTTGAAATTCATCTTGAAATCAGAATATAAATACTTACGGAGCAATGTCATCGGAGGGTGTTCCCCAATTCCCCCGTCCAGACCCTTCACGCTTAATATCACTCCTGATATTCCAAATATATTCAATATCAAAATGAAGAAAGCAGAAAGATCCACACATGAAAAGTTAAATATATAAAGAACTGATTGTAAAATACTAACCCACGTCCTGTACCACTGTGACGATCAAAAACCCTCCGAGGGCGTTCCCCTTCACCATCCTCACCATTCTTGTAACCACCACGACGCCCACCACGGAAGGAGCCACGAGGAGCACCATAGCCACCACGTCTTTCAGAGGCTTTCCCATCTCCCTCTTCAGATGGTCTGTAGCCACCAGAAAAACCATTGGTGTTCTCATTGCTGATTGGATCTCGATTAAATTCACCACCACCACCTCCTCCACCACGCCCACGACTGAACCCACGTCCACCGCCACTACCACGGCCACCTCCACGGCCACCTTCATACTTTCCATCCCTCACTGCATATGTTACACACGGTTATTTGATATGCATAATAATTAAAACATTATTTGTATAAAATATAACCATATCCATATGTGATTCAAGAGAGGACCATAAAAAATCTTTCCAGTACCTCGACGAAAAGCACATGTTATTGAGCAGAAAAACTTCACTACTAATGTGTAATAAAATATGAATGATACCTCTGCTAAACCAACAGAAATTCGACAGTTTATTTTTAAATTTGAGCCACACGAACTATAAGAATAAGGGTTTACCATCTCAAAGTACTTAAAAACAAAATACTTTCCGTTAACTGGCATCCCCTGACCGTACCTCTTAATAAGATAATAATCAATCAGATGTCAAAGTATAAAAATTGGGACATTAAAAGCACGATCGTGCCACGATTCATTAGATTTCAATTTACCAGTTCTAATGGTTCAATCTCAATTTGGAGATGGAAAACTTACCACAATAAAAACCCAATACAGTCTTTGTTAATTACCCTAGAAAACCAAACTCTATGAACATCCACTGCCACACATACAGAAAACTTAACACCACATCACATCAGATATGTACAATATCAATGAAGAATCCCCCAAATATCAATAACTTATCAAAACAACCACTTTTAACTTCAACAAAAAACACAACAAAAAAACACTTTCTCAATGGAATCCAACAAGTGAGAATAAGATAACAAATAGATTAAAATGCAAATTTTAATCTCCATTTCCAAGCAAACCCAACAATGTTTTCAGCAAACAAAACCCAGAAATGAAGTTAAGCAGCAAAGAAATGAATAGAAAAGAGACCAGATTGTGCAGGGGGGAGTGGCTTGGAGGGAAGCTTAGCAGGCTGAGCAGGCTGGGTCTGCTGGGGTTTCTTGGGCTGCGCCACCGGCAGCTTCTGCTGCTGAGCAGCGAGAAGTTGACTTGGGTCCTCATTGTCGTCATCCCCCAAGAGATCGAAAGGGTTCGCGGTTGCCATTTCTGCAGCTCCGAAAAGTCCGATTCAATACCCTACAAAATTCCCACCGACTTTGAAAAGCAACCACGAAACCCTTCACTGATTATTCGAATCCATGTATCGGAGATTGGCTGCTGGGAGTTTTAGGGTTTAGAGTTTGCTGTTTGGGAGCAAAGAAAGTTGGAGTGAAAACTTGCTGCTGTTGGTGGCGTTGCGGCTGCTGAAAACCCAAACCAATGCGGCACAGAGAAATATAAGTGACAAAACCTGATCTTAAAAACCCTAATGGATATTACTAGTCTGCGGCCGGGTTTATGTTAAGCTTTAGGTGCACTGTGCATAACTTGATGGGTAAGTTGTCTTGATGGGGTGCATGGACCAATTGGACATGTGAAGAAAAGGGCCATGTGACCAACTTCCACTTTCTCTGTCATTGTAGAACTTTCAAGGATTTTTTTATTTTTTTTATTTTTTATTTTTTTGAGTTGGAACTTGGGAGTGGTGGTGATCGGTTGATTCAATACAACATCATGTTTTGAGATTGGTAAATGCTAGGGAGAC